>NC_072443.2:94820027-95077527 GCF_028878055.3 Symphalangus syndactylus
AATATCTTCAACTAAATACTACACAGAAGCATTCTGTGAAACTCCTTTATGTTCTGTGCATTCAACTAAAAGAGTTGAACCTTAGTTTTGATTGAGCCGTTCTGAAACACTCTTTCTGTAGAAAATGAAAGTGGAGATTCGGAGCGCTAAGAGGGTAATAGTGGAAAAAGGATTATCTTCAAATATAAACTACACAGAATCATTCTGTGGAACTTCTTTCTGATATGTGCATTCAGCTAACAGAGTTAAACCATACTTTTGATAGTGCAGTTCTGAACACTCTTTCTGTAGAAAATGCAACTGGACATTTGGAGCGCTAAGAGGGTAGTATTGGAAAAAGGAATATATTCAAATATAAGCTACACAGAAACATTCTGTGAAACTTCTTTCTGATCTGAGCATTCCGCTAACAGATTTAAACCATACTTTTGATTGAGGAGATTTGAAACACTCTGACTGTAGAAAATGCAACTGGACATTCGTAGCGCTAAGTGGGTAATAATGGAAAAAGTAATATGTTCAAATATAAACAACACAGAAGCATTGTATGAAACATCTTTCTGTTCTGTGCATTCAACTAACAGAGTTGAAGCTTACTTTTGATTGAGCCGTTCTGAAACACTCTTTCTGTAGAAACTGCAATTGGACATTGTGAGCGCTAAGAGGCCTATATTGGGAAAAAGAATTTCTACAAATAAAAACTACACAGAAGCATTCTGTGAAACTTCTCTCTGTTCTGTGCATTCAACTAAAAGAGTTGAACCTTAGTTTTGATTGAGCCGTTCTGAAACACTCTTTCTGTAGAAAATGAAAGTGGAGATTCGGAGCGCTAAGAGGGTAATAGTGGAAAAAGGATTATCTTCAAATATAAACTACACAGAATCATTCTGTGAAACTTATTTCTGATATGTGCATTCAGCTAACAGAGTTAAACCATACTTTGGATAGTGCAGTTCTGAACACTCTTTCTGTAGAAAATGCAACTGGACATTTGGAGCGCTAAGAGGGTAGTAGTGGAAAAAAGAATATATTCAAATATAAGCTACACAGAAGCATTCTGTGAAACTTCTTTCTGATCTGAGCATTCCGCTAACAGAGTTAAACCATACTTTTGATTGAGGAGATTTGAAACACTCTGACTGTAGCAAATGCAACTGGACATTCGGAGCGCTAAGTGGGTAATAATGGAAAAAGGAATATGTTCAAATATAAACAACACAGAAGCATTGTATGAAACTTCTTTCTGTTCTGTGCATTCAACTAACAGAGTTGAACCTTACTTTTGATTGAGCCGTTCTGAAACACTCTTTCTGTAGAAACTGCAATTGGACAATCTCAGCTCTAAGAGGCCTATATTGGGAGTAATAATATCTTCAAATAAAAACTACACAGCAGCATTGTGTGAAACTTATTTCTGATATGTGCATTCAGCTAACAGAGTTAAACCATTCTTTTGATTGCGCAGTTCTGAACACTCTTTCTGTAGAAAATGCAAGTGGACATTCGGAGCGCTAATACGGTAATAGTGGAAAAAGGAATATATTCAATTATAAACTACACAGAAGCATTCTGTGAAACTTCTTTCTGTTCTGTGCATTCAACTAACTGAGTTGAACCTTACTTTTGATAGAGCCGTTGTGAAACACTCTTTCTGTAGAAACTGCAATTGGACATTCTGACCGCTAAAAGGCCTATATTGGGAAAAAGAATATCTACAAATAAAAACTACACAGAAGCATTCTGTGAAACTTCTTTCGGATCTGTGCATTCAACTAACAGAATAAAACCATACTTTTGATTGAGCCGTTCTGAACACTCTTTCTGTAGAAAATGCAAGTGGACATTCGGAGCGCTAAGAGGGTAATAGTTGAAAAAGGAATATATTCAAATATAAACTGCACAGAAGCATTCTGTGAAAATTCTTTCTGTTCTGTGCATTCAACTAACAGAGTTGAACCTTACATTTGAATGAGCCGTTCTGAAACACTCTTTCTGTAGAAACTGCAATTGGACTTTCTAAGCGCTAAGAGGCCTTCATTGTTAAAAAGAATATCTTCAAATAAAAACTACACAGAAGCATTCTGTGAAACATATTTCTGATATGTGCATTCAGTTAACAGAGCTAAACCATACTTTTGATTGAGCAGTTATGAAACACTCTTTGTGTAGAAAATATAAGTGGACCTTCGGAGCGCTAAGATTGTAATAGAGGAAAAAGGATTATCTCCAAATAAAAACCACACAGAAGCATTCTCTGAAACTCCTTTCTGTTCTCTGAATTCAACTAACAGAGTTGAGCCTTACTTTTGAAGGAACAGTTCTGAAACACTCTTTGTGTAGAAACTGCCAGTGGACATTCGGAGCGCTAAGTGGGTAATAGTCAATAAAGGAATATCTTCAACTAAATACTACACAGAAGCATTCTGTGAAGCTCCTTTCTGTTCTGTGCATTAAACTAACTGAGTTGAACCTTACTTTTGATGGAGCCGTTGTGAAACACTCTTTCTGTAGAAACTGCAATTGGACATTCTGAGCGCTAAGAGGCCTATATTGGTAAAAAGAATATTTTCATATAAACACTACACAGAAGCATTCTGTGAAACTTCTTTCTGATCTGTGCATTCAGCTAACAGAGTTAAACCATACTTTCGATTGAGCAGTTCTGAAACACTCTTTCTGTAGAAAATGCTACTGGACATTTGGAGCGCTAAGTGGGTAATAGTGGAAAAAGGAATATCTTCAAATATAAACCACACAGAATCATTCTGTGAAACTTCTTTCTGATCTGTGCATTCAGCTAACAGAGTTAAAGCATACTTTTGATTGAGCAGTTCTGAACACTCTTTCTGTAGAAAATGCAACTGGACATTTGGAGCGCTAAGAGGGTAGTAGTGGAAAAAGTAATATATTCAAATATAAACTGCACAAAAGCATTGTATGAAACTCCTTTCTCTTCTGTGCATTTAACTAACAGAGTTGAACCTTATTTTTGATTGAGCCGTTCTGAAACACTCTTTCTTTAGAAAATGCAAGTGGATATTCGCAGCGCTAAGACGGTAATACTGGAAAAGGAATATATTCAAATATAAACTACACAGAAGCATTCTGTGAAACTTCTTTCTGTTCTGTGCATTCAACTAACTGAGTTGAACCTTACTTTTGATGGAGCCGTTCTGAAAAGCTCTTTCTGTAGAAACTGCAATTGGACATTCTGAGCGCTAAGAGGCCTATATTTTGAAAAAGAATGTCTTCAAATAAAAACTACACAGAAGCATTCTGTGAAACTTATTTCTGATATAGGCATTCAACAAATAGAGTAAAACCTTACTTTTGATTGAGCCGTTCTGAACACTCTTTCTGTAGAAAATGCAAGTGGACATTCTGAGCGCTAAGAGGGTAATACTGGAAAAAGTAATATCTTCAAATATAAACTACACAGAATCATTCTGTGAAACTTCTTTCTGATCTGTGCATTTAGCTAACAGAATTAAACCATACTTTTCATTGAGCAGTTCTGAACACTCTTTCTGTAGAAAATGCAACTAGACAATTGGAGCGCTAAGAGGGTAGTAGTGGAAAAAGGAATATATTCAAATATAAACTACACGGAAGCATTCTGTGAAACTTCTTTCTGATCTGAGCATTCAGCTAACAGAGTTAAACCATAGTTTTGACTGAGCAGTTTTGAAACACTCTGTCTGTAGAAAATGCAACTGGAGATTCGGAGCGCTAAGTGGCTAATAGTGGAAAAAGTAATACGTTCAAATATAAACTACACAGAAGCATTGTATGAAACAGCTTTCTGTTCTGTACATTCAACTAACAGGGTTGAACCTTACTTTTGATTTAGCCGTTCTGAAACACTCTTTCTGTAGAGACTGCAATTGGACATTCTGAGCGCTAAGAGGCCTATATTGGGAAAAATAATATATTCAAATAAAAACTACACAGAAGCATTGTGTGCAACTTATTTCTGATATGTGCGTTCAGCTAACAGAGATAAACCATACTTTTTATTGCGCAGTTCTGAACACTCTTTCTGTAGAAAATGCAAGTGGACATTCGGAGCGCTAAGAGGGTAATATTTGAAAAGAAATATATTCAAATATAAACTACACAGAAGCATTCTTTGAAACTTCTTTCTGTTCTCTGCATTCAACTAACTGAGTTGAATCTTGCTTTTGATTGATCCGTTCTGGATCACTCTTTCTGTAGAAAATGCAATTGGACATTCTGAGCGCTAAGAGGCCTATATTGGGAAAAAGAATATCTACAAATAAAAACTACACAGAAGCATTCTGTGAAACATCTTTCTCTTCTGTGCATTCAACTAAAAGTGTTGGACCTTAGTTTTGATTGAGCCGTTCTGAAACACCCTTTCTGTAGAAAATGCAAGTGGACTTTCGGAGCGCTAAGATAGTAATAGTGGAAAAAGTAATATCTCCAAATAAAAACTACACAGAAGCATTCTCTGAAACTCCTTTCTGTTCTCTGCATTCAACTAACAGAGCTGAGCCTTACTTTTGAAGGAGCAGTTCTGAAACACTCTTTGTGTAGAAACTGCCAGTGGAAATTCAGAGCGCTAAGAGGGTAATGTTCGAAAAAGGAATATCTTCAACTAAATACTACACAGAAGCATTCTGTGAAACTTCTTTCTGTTCTGTGCATTCAACTAAAGAGTTGAACCTTAATTTTGATTGAGCCGTTCTTAAACACTCTTTCTGTAGAAAATGAAAGTGGAGATTCGGAGCGCTAAGAGGGTAATAGTGGAAAAAATATTATCTTCAAATATAAACTACACAGAATCATTCTGTGAAACTTCTTTCTGATATATGCATTCAGCTAACAGAGTTAAACCATAGTTTGGATAGAGCAGTTCTGAACACACTTTCTGTAGATAATGCAACTGGACGTTTGGAGCGCTAAGAGGGTAGTAGTGGAAAAACGAATATATTCAAATGTAAGCTACACAGAAGCATTCTGTGAAACTTCTTTCTCATCTGAGCATTCAGCTAACAGAGTTAAACCATACTTTTGATTGAGGAGATTTGAAACACTCTGTCTGTACAAAATACAACTGGATATTCGGAGCGCTAAGTGGGTAATAATGGAAAAACTAATATGTTCAAATATAAACTTCACAAAAGCATTGTATGAAACTTCTTTCTCTTCTGTGCATTCAACTAACAGAGTTGAACCTTACTTTTGATTGAGCCGTTCTGAAACACTCTTTCTGTAGAAACTGCAATTGGACATTCTGAGTGATAAGAGGCCTATATTGGGAAAAATAGTATCTTCAAATAAAAACTACACAGCAGCATTTTGTGAAAGTTATTTCTGATATGTGCATTCAGCTAACAGAACTAAACCATACTTTTGACTGCGCAGTTCTGAACACTCTTTCTGTAGAAAATGCAAGTGGACATTCGGAGCGCTAATAGGGTAATAGTAGAAAAAGGAATATATTCAATTATAAACTACACAGAAGCATTCTGTGAAACTTCCTTCTGTTCTGTGCATTCAACTAACTGAGTTGAACCTTACTTTTGATGGAGCCGTTGTGAAACACTCTTTCTGTAGAAACTGCAATTGGACATTCTGACCGCTAAAAGGCCTATATTGGGAAAAAGAATATCTACAAATAAAAACTACACAGAAGCATTCTGTGAAACTTCTTTCGGATCTGTGCATTTAACTAACAGAATAATACCATACTTTTGATCGAGCCGTTCTGAACACTCTTTCTGTAGAAAATGTAAGTGGACATTAAGAGCGCTAAGAGGGTAATACTTGAAAAAGGAATATATTCAAATATAAACTACACAGAAGCATTGTGTGAAACTTCTTTCTGTTCTGTGCATTCAACTAACAGAGTTGAAACTTACTTTTTATTGAGCCGTTCTGAAACACTCTTTCTGTAGAAACTGCAATTGGACTTTCTAAGCGCTAAGAGGCCTACATTGTTAAAAAGAATATCTTCAAATAAAAACTACACAGAAGCATTCTGTGAAACTTATTTCTGATCAGTGCATTCAGTTAACAGAGCTAAAACATACTTTTGATTGAGCAGTTATGAAACACTCGTTCTGTAGAAAATGCAAGTGCACATTCTGAGCGCTAAGATTGTAATAGAGGAAAAAGTAATATCTCCAAATAAAAACTACACAGAAGCATTCTCTGAAACTCCTTTCTGTTCTCTGCATTCAACTAACAGAGTTTAGCCTTATTTTTGAAGGAGCAGTTCTGAAACACTCTTTGTGTACAAACTGCCAGTGGACATTCGGAGCGCTAAGTGGGTAATAGTCAAAAAAGGAATATCTTCAACTAAATACTACACAGAAGCATTCTGTGAAACTTCTTTCTGTTGTGTGCATTCAACTAAAAGAGGTGAACCTTATTTTGATTGAGCCGTTCTGAAACACTCTTTCTATAGAAACTGCAATTGGACATTCTGAGCGCTAAGAGGCCTATACTGGTAAAAAGAATATCTTCATATAAACACTACACAGAAGCATTCTGTGAAACTTCTTTCTGATCTGTGCATTCAGCTAACAGAGTTAAACCATACTTTGGATTGAGCAGTTCTGAAACACTCTTTCTGTAGAAAATGCAACTGGACATTTGGAGCGGTAAGTGGGTAATAGTGGAAAAAGTAATATCTTCAAATATCAACTACACAGAATCATTCTGTGACACTTCTTTCTGATCTGTGCATTCAGCTAACAGAATTAAACTATACTTTTGATTGAGCAGTTCTGAACACCCTTTCTGTAGAAAATGCAACTGGACATTTGGAGCGCTAAGAGTGTAGTAGTGGAAAAAGGGATATATTCAAATATAAACTACACAGAAGCATTCTGTGAAACTTCTTTCTGTTCTTTGCATTCAACTAACTGAGTTGAACCTTACTTTTGATGCAGCCGTTCTGAAACACTCTTTCTGTAGAAACTGCAATTGGACATTCTGAGCGCTAAGAGGCCTATATTGGGAAAAAGAATATCTTCAAATAAAAACTACACAGAAGCATTCTGTGAAACTTATTTCTGATATGGGCATTCAACTAATAGAGTTAAACCATATTTTTGATTGAGCCGTTCTGAACACTCTTTCTGTAGAAAATGCAAGTGGACATTCGGAGCGCTAAGAGGGTAATACTAGAAAAAGTAATATCTTCAAATATAAACTACACAGAATCATTCTGTGAAACTTCTTTCTGATCTGTGCATTCAGCTAACAGAATTAAACCATACTTTTCATTGAGCAGTTCTGAACACTCTTTCTGTAGAAAATGCAACTGGACATTTGGAGCCCTAAGAGGGTAGTAGTGGAAAAAGGATTATATTGAAATATAAACTACACAGAAGCATTCTGTGAAACTTCTTTCTGATCTGAGCATTCAGCTAACAGAGTTAAACCATACTTTTGACTGAGCAGTTTTGAAACACTCTGTCTGTAGAAAATCCAGCTGGACATTCGGAGCGCTAAGTAGGTAATAGTGGAAAAAGGAATATGTTCAAATATAAACTACACAGAAGCATTGTATGAAACATCTTTCTGTTCTGTACATTCAACTAACAGAGTTGAAACTTACTTTTGATTTAGCCGTTCTGAAACACTCTTTCTGTAGAAACTGCAATTGGACATTCTGAGCGCTAAGAGGCCTACATTGGGAAAAATAATATCTTCAAATAAAAACTACACAGAAGCATTGTGTGAAACTTATTTCTCATATGTGCGTTCAGGTAACAGAGTTAAACCATACTTTTGATTGCGCAGTTCTGAACCCTCTTTCTGTAGAAAATGCAATGTACATTCGGAGCGCAAAGAGGGTAATAGTGGAAAAAGCAATATATTCAAATATAAACTACACAGAAGCATTCTGTGAAACTTCTCTCTGTTCTTTGCATTCAACTAACTGAGTTGAACCTTACTTTTGATTGAGCCGTTCTGAAACACTCTTTCTGTAGAAAATGCAATTGGACATTCTGAGCGCTAAGAGGCCTATATTGGGAAAAAGAATATCTACAAATAAAAACTACAGAGAAGCATTCTGTGAAACTTGTTTCTATTCTGTGCATTCAACTAAAACTGTTGAACCTTAGTTTTGATTGAGCCGTTCTGAAACACTCTTTCTGTAGAAAATGCAAGTGGACATTTGGAGCGCTAAGATAGTAATAGTGGAAAAAAGAATATCTCCAAATAAAAACTACACAGAAGCATTCTCTGAAACTCCTTTCTGTTCTCTGCATTCAACTAACAGAGCTGAGCCTTACTTTTGAAGGAGCAGTTCTGAAACACTCTTTGTGTAGAAACTGCCAGTGGAAATTCAGAGCGCTAAGAGGGTAATAGTCGAAAAAGGAATATCTTCAACTAAATACTACACAGAAGCATTCTGTGAAACTTCTTTCTGTTCTGTGCATTCAACTAAAAGAGTTGAACCTTAGTTTTGATTGAGACGTTCTGAAACACTCTTTGTGTAGAAACTGCCAGTGGATATTCGGAGCGATAAGTGGGTAATAGTAAAAAAGGAATATCTTCAACTAAATACTACACAGAATCATTCTGTGAAACTTCTTTCTGATATGTGCATTCAGCTAACAGAGTTAAACCATAGTTTTGATAGAGCAGTTCTGAACACTCTTTCTGTAGAAAATGCAACTGGACATTTTGAGCGCTAAGAGTTTAGTAGTGGAAAAAGGAATATATTCAAATATAAGCTACACAGAAGCATTCTGTGAAACTTCATTGTGATCTGAGCATTCAGCTAACAGAGTTAAAGCATACTTTTGATTGTGGAGATTTGAAACACTCTGTCTGTAGAAAATGCAACCGGACATTCGGAGCGCTAAGTGGGTAATAATGGAAAAAGGAATATGTTCAAATATAAACTACACAGAAGCATTGTATGAAACTTCCTTCTGTTCTGTGCATTCAAGTAACAGAGTTGAGCCTTACTTTTGATTGAGCCGTTCTGAAACACTCTTTCTGTAGAAACTGCAATTGGACATTCTGAGCGCTAAGAGGCCTATATTGGGAAAAAGAATATCTACAAATAAAAACTACACAGCAGCATTGTGTGAAACTTATTTCTGATATGTGCATTCAGCTAACAGAGCTAAACCATACTTTTGATTGCACAGTTCTGAACACTCTTTCTGTAGAAAATGCAAGTGGACATTCGGAGCGCTAATACGGTAATAGTGGGAAAAGGAATATATGAAATTATAAACTACACAGAAGCATTCTGTGAAACTTCTTTGAGTTCTGTGCATTCAACTAACTGATTTGAACCTTACTTTTGATGGAGCCGTTGTGAAACACTCTTTCTGTAGAAACTGCAAACGGACATTCTGACCGCTAAAAGTCCTATATTGGGAAAAATAATATCTACAAATAAAAACTACACCGAAGCATTCTGTGAAACTTCTTTCGGATCTGTGCATTGAACTAACAGAGTAAAATCATACTTTTGATTGAGCCGTTCTGAACACTCTTTCTGTAGAAAATGTAAGTGGACATTCAGAGCGCTAAGAGGGTAATAGTTGAAAAAGGAATATATTCAAATAAAAAGTACACAGAAGCATTCTGTGAAACTTCTTTCTGTTCTGTGCATTCAACTAACAGAGTTGAACCTTACATTTGATTGAGCCGTTCTGAAACACTCTTTCTGTAGAAACTGCAATTGGACTTTCTAAGCGCTAAGAGGCCTACATTGTTAAAAAGAATATCTTCAAATAAAAACTACACAGAAGCATTCTGTGAAACTTATTTCTGATCAGTGCATTCAGTTAACAGAGCTAAACCATACTTTTGATTGAGCAGTTATGAAACACTCGTTCTGTAGAAAATGCAAGTGGACATTCGGAGCGCTAAGATTGTAATAGAGGAAAAGGGAATATCTCCAAATAAAAACTACACAGAAGCATTCTCTGAGACTCCTTTCTGTTCTCTGCATTCAACTAACAGAGTTTAGCCTTACTTTTAAAGGAGCAGTTCTGAAACACTCTTTGTGTAGAAACTGCCAGTGGACATTCGGAGCGCTAAGTGGATAATAGTCAAAAAAGGAATATCTTCAACTAAATACTACACAGAAGCATTCTGTGAAACTTCTTTCTGTTCTGTGCATTCAACTAAAAGAGGTGAACCTTATTTTTATTGAGCCGTTCTGAAACACTCTTTCTATAGAAACTGCAATTGGACATTCTGAGCGCTAAGAGGCCTATATTGGTAAAAAGAATATCTTCATATAAACACTACACAGAAGCATTCTGTGAAACTTCTTTCTGATCTCTGCATTCAACTAACAGAGTTAAACCATACTTTTGATTGAGCAGTTCTGAAACACTCTTTCTGTAGAAAATGCAACTGGACATTGGGAGCGGTAAGTGGGTAATAGTGGAAAAGTAATATCTTCAAATATCAACTACACAGAATCATTCTGTGAAACTTCTTTCTGATCTGTGCATTCAGCTAACAGAATTAAACCATACTTTTGATTGAGCAGCTCTGAACACTCTTTCTGTAGAAAATGCAACTGGACATTTGGAGCGCTAAGAGGGTAGTAGTGGAAAAAGGGATATATTCAAATACAAACTACACAGAAGCATTCTGTGAAACTTCTTTCTGTTCTTTGCATTCAAATAACTGAGTTGAACCTTACTTTTGATGCAGCCGTTCTGAAACACTCTTTCTGTAGAAACTGCAATTGGACATTCTGAGCGCTAAGAGGCCTATATTGGGAAAAATAATATCTTCAAATAAAAACTACACAGAAGCATTGTGTGAAACTTATTTCTGATATGTGCATTCAGCTAACAGAATTAAACCATACTTTTGATTGCGCAGTTCTGAACACTCTTTCTGTAGAAAATGCAAGTGGACATTCGGAGCGCTAAGAGGGTAATAGTGAAAAAGGAATATATTCAAATCTAAACTACACAGAAGCATTCTGTGAAACTTCGTTCTCTTCTTTGCATTCAACTAAAGAGTTGAACTATATTTTTGATTGAGCCTTTCTGAAACACTCTTCCTGTAGAAACATTCAGGCTGTAGATATCACCAGTGTACCTTGCCTTCCTGGTAATAATGACATAATCTTTCTTCCTCCCCTGGCCACTCTCAGCCTTGGAAGTTACTGGCTAGTGGATAGTAGATACTGGATGAGCCATCACACGGTGGCCCTGGCACAGAAAGCCTGGGTGACACAGCTCCACACAGCATAATTCAGACGGGCTGTGGGAAATATCATGTGGGGAAGCAATGTCGTTTCAACAAAGAACTCAGCAGGATAAATACGACCAATCTCATGTCTCACAAATGATCACTTGTGTCTGAATGTCTTCCATTTCTGTTCGTATTCATGCCTTATGGGTTAAGTCTCATCCCCAAGTATGTTTCTAGTGAATATGAAAGACCCTATTGTCACATATTTCTTTCTTTATATGCAACTACCACCATTTCATTAACTTTTGCTTAAAGGAACAATTTTTAAAAGTAATCTGACATGTTACTTTACCATTTTTTGATCAATTTATTTTGTGTCTTCTTTACATATATTTTGAAGGGCCATATCTGAAACAGAACTTTCCTTTTTCATTAAAAAACTAGCATATGTGGGCTATGTGCCTTTATATTCATTTTATTGACTATTTTACAATGAACAGTCTTATATTTTACTTTATACTAATTCCTCCAGATTAATGACAAGTATTTAACCTAACATATTGATCCATCTCACTTAATATTAGTTTAACTTCAATTAATTCCTTCCTTTTTACTCATAATCAACATTTTTCCTGATGAGAAATTAAGAAAGAAGATATGTTTGGCACCTCTGTCCATATCTTTGCCCATTTCTTACTCCTCTAAGAAGGCAAGAGATTCTAATCTGATTACACATTACCAATTAATTGGGCCACATTTACTTGTGGGCCATCTGGCTGAATATTTTTTAATCATGAGCAAACCATGGTGCTCTTCTTCTCTCTTGCCCCTGCCTTAACGCAGTAAGGCATTTTCCTTGGCTTATTTCCTTCTCATTGCAGCAGAGTTGAAATGTGAGACGGGGTGTAGCTTCTCCTAACCCCTGGCACATCATCTGATGGAACTGAAGAGTGAGAAATGACCTCCACGCACCTGGAGCCTCAGCTTCAGGTCTCCACCGAGATGCCACATTGGAGGCAAGCTCAACGCAATGCCTTTATTAGAAACGTTTTTAAAAGGGAACCCGTATTCACGTTTGTCAGGACACTGCTTATCTCTCTAGTTGAACCCGTATAACTTACTTTATAAGATGGTAAGATACAAAGACTCTTAATCTTCCATCTACCAGGACTCTTGACATAAATTGAAAGCTCACTTATAACAGCTCTAGCATCCCAAGTGCCTTTGACTACACTCCAATTTAACTTATTGTTCAGTTTTTATATAAATGTCTTCCTTATATTGTGCTTAATTTTCTTATTAATTTAACATTTTCAGAAGAATACTCATTCTGAGAAGTTCACAAATCAGTTAGGCTTAAGTTTTTAAATAAATGTTTTAAAAATATTAAAGGCACACGTATGAAACAATGATACTAGACTTAATTATGGAGAGCAGCCTCCCCTACAAATTTCAGCCACAACACAAGAGCAGTAAGCAGATCAGTCCCCTCACCTTCATTCCAACATTTCAAGTGACTGGGGAAAGAATAGGGACAAAATAAAATAAATCAAAATAAAGGTTTCTTGTGGAACACTGAAAAATTATTATGTGCTAAAGTGTAAGAATGCTTTATATCCATCCCATCGTTTGTCCTGGGAGGTACTTTCTATTATTGATTTCATTTGACAAATGAGGAAACAGAGGTCTGAATAGGTAGAGAAACAATTGTCAACTTTCTACTTCTTAGTATAACTTTACTACCTCTGAGGCCTGCCTGCATTCCTGCACTGGGGTTTCATGGACATTGCTCGAGACCACTGGCCCTATGTCTGTCATCTTTTATGTTTCATTTATAAACACCCTCAGCTCTTGATCTGTGAGGGTCTTAATAAATAGAGCTGTATTAAATTTTTGCGCTTTAAAAATAATATATGATATTAAGAAATAGTATTTCTGATAACAGCTTAAGCCATAATATGAAGTGTGCTGATACAAGAGGAGTTTGTAGGTCTTAAAAAAAAAAACAAAAAAAAAACTAAGCTTTAATTTAGTACAAGTTTCTGACTTTCCTGCTAAAATTTATCTAGGAGTATATATAAAGAAAAGGCCTTATTGAATAAACTGGTAAATGCATCTCTCAAGTTTTATTTTATATTCAACATAATATGAAGTAAAAATAAAAATAAAATACAACTAAGAAATATAGCATTGGCTACTTTTCGAAACATTTCTCCACAAAATAGGGGGTAAAATATGAAAAAGTTTTGACACAATGTTTTGAGTCTCTATTTATTTATAACCTAAAGGAAATAAGAATTTGATATGCCTCAAGGAAAAAAAATCCAACGAAGAGTTTTTTGTGGGGGAAAGAAAGCCTACTATCCAGCCTCAGAGATTAGATTTAAAAGCCAAAGAAAACTTTGTTAGATTATAGTGTGACAGAGCAAACCAATCTTTAAATCTACCAAAACACTTCTAGAATGCTAGAACACAGTATGTGTGAGAAAATAACAAGTGTTTTGAGAAACATCATTTTTTAATGTCCTAAACCACTGACTTACAACATATGAAAAGATGTGGCATGACACGAATTTGAGAATATATACTGTAGAACAGCTATTAACAAGCTTTTCTTGGTACTGAAGTGTGTTCCACAAAACAGTTTTTACTCTTACATGAAGAAGACAGTGGACCAAAGTAAATTAAACTACCAGAAACAGGTGTTAGCTTGACATTAAGAACCCACAAATCTACATTTGTTTCCATTCCTAAAAATCAGCTTTCAATTAATAATAATATAATCATTAAAAAATATATATTTTTAAAGCATCTGTTTACTTTCCTTAACTTGTAAATCACTACTGGTGTTTCCAACTCTCTTAGTGAATTTAAATGACAATATCATTCCTTAATTTTTCTATGACCTGAAAACGTCCGATTAGAAAATGAGCAAATTGCTCACAATGCTGATAAAAATCAAAGTAAAAGCTTGTATTTAAGAACATCAGTCTCTACTAAAACGAGAAATACCTAAAAATACGAATATATCCGAAATGTCGCAAAGCACATAAACCAGGTTGAAATAAAAATTTGAATGGGCAATTATGTAACATAAAGCCAGATAACCCAACCAGTTCATACATTTTATACTCAATATAGGATATTATAAATTAGATAGTTACTGATGAGATAATAGCTTTTATAGTTAACTCTGTAGTAATTAAGCAGGATGGCAAGGCAGCAAAGAGGTCAAATTAATTTCTGAGTTCTTCCATTTATCTTTAGAAATGATAGGGAAAATTCTAACTCCAAAAGTGTTTTGTGGGAATCTAAAGAACAGTTTTGACAAAGAGGGGGTCTCAAGAAAGCATTTATGATTAAGCAACCTGACATAAACAGTAACTGCAAATTATTAGAACCAGTTGATGTTTATCTAAATGGATAAATCATTCATCTGAATAATTATCAACCCAGACAAACTATAGGCCCTGAAATTGCAATTATGAAAGAGAACCAATCAAATGTTAAGACCAAATTTAAAATTTTAGCAATGGTAGAAACTATGAATCATAAAATGCTACCTTTGACTCAAGAAATGCAACCCTTGGTTAGACAGCATATTAAAAACTAGATGGCTAATGAGGTATTTGTATGGTTTCTTTTTATACTTGTTTTTGTGACATTAAGAATCTCAAAGAATCACAAATTCAAATAAAGCAATAGGCCTCTTCTCTCTGAGTTTAGCTTAGACCTTCCCTTACCTAACACGTCTGAACGTGTTCTTTGTTCTTGAACAAGATTTCGCCATTAAAACTCACACAGAAAGAACTTGTCAAGACTTTACTAAACAAAGTTTAGGATGTTTCTAATTTTCATTAAAAAATAGTGTAGGAATTTTAATGAGATTACATAATTTCTAAGTCAGTTATTTAAGACCCACCAAATTACAATAATTTATTTCTTTCAGGAAAAAAAAAAAACTAGCCATCAGCCTGCTGTCCGGCTTCATCAGCTCTAGACGCAAACAGGAAACTAAGGCAATATTCCATTGAGAGCTGATGGTGGTTTATACCAAGTAGTGTCAGTGCAAATTACCTCAACAGGCATTCAGTTTAAAAGTAGACTTGCAGGATTTCCTGATGGATTGAATCTGGGAAAACTAGAAATAGCAGGTAAGGATAACTTCATAGAGTTTGGTTTAAATTATCGAAGAATAAAACTGTCATTTATTGAGCTGGCCAAGTTGCGGCAGAACCAGGTTTAGGGAGAAAATCAGAGGGTCAATTTTGCAAATAATAACCTTGAGTTACTTATTAGATTTCAAGAAGTGATATCAACTAGGTGGCTCAATGTACAATTCTAGAGTTCTACAGCACAATGAAGGCTGGGGATTAAACACTTGAAAATCGGCAGTATACGCATAGGAGTTAAAGCATGACACCATCTGAGATAAAAAAGAAAATGCATTTAAATAAAGTAAATAAATGCCAGAATCATCCCTTCTGTGCTGTAACTGAGAAATCAGGAAGATGGTGGTGAACGAAGGAACGCAGGAAGCAGCAGCTGTAACAAGGTGAATGGAACTGACAATACTGTGACCTGGAACCCAGGTGACAAACATGTTTCAAGGAGAAGTCAGTGATTACCTGTGTCAAATTCTGTGAAAAGGACTAAAAGTTGAAGAATATGGAGATCAATGTTGTCCTTGGCAACAACAAATTTTGGACAGTAGAAAAGGAGAAGGCAGATTGGGGTGGAATCTTTAAAAACCAAGATGAAAGGATTTGGGTATAATGGGTGCATGGAGTTTTGCTCTGAGGATCAGAGAACGGAGGCAGTATCTTGAGAGATTTGTAGAATGTGGAAAGGTATTTTAAAATAAGAATAATTGTAGCATGTTTGCATATGAAGAATATTATTAATTAGCAAGAGGAGAATTGATGATGCAGAAGAAAGGGAAAAGTTGGGGGAATGATGTTCCTGCATTAGGTGAGAGGTGACAGTGTCTGGCACACAGGTAGAAGGCTTAGCATTTCCTATGAACACACTGTGGCCTCTTAGGGCACCTTCTCCATGGCACCCACAGTGACAGTTTCTCGTATTAAACCAGACCATAAGGTATGGCTGGTTACAAACTCCTCAGTGGCTTTCCATCTCATTCAAAGTAAAAGCCTGAGGTGTTACGGAGGCCTACAAGGAACTATGTAATTTGGCTCCATTACCCCGCTGTCCCCTTCTGCTCTCACTGTCCTTTTGCTGACTACAGCCCAGTCAGACAGAACTCCTTACCCTCCCTCAAACACACCAGACACCTGCACGCCTCTGTACCTGCAAAGTCTGTGCTCTTAACAACTAGGCTATTCTGCAGGGCTTGCCTTCTCTTTTCATTTGTGCCTTTGCTCACATTTCACCTGCTTAATGAAGTCTTTCCTGACCTTGTAACCCTCCACCCTCCACGTGTACTTCTTCTCCTTAGCACTCACCAATACACGACATATTAAGAGTTTTAAATATTTTCTTTGATAATTGTCTTACCCCTTTAGATTTTAAGAGAACACAAATTTTTACCCGTCGTTCACTGCTATATATCCAGCAGCTAAATTACTATCCATCACATATTACATGTTCAGTAAGTTTGCCAGATAAATGAATAAAATGATATTTTAGGGCTTAACCTCAAATTTTTACTACTTTGCATAAAAATCCTAAAACAACAATGTTTAAACTATATGCAATCATGTACACTAGAGGGTATTGTAGTTTTCAGTGAGATTTCTCGTAAGACTAGAAGGCAAAAATAAATACTGGTAACTAGAGCACTGGTGAAAGTTTACAAAATAAATACATTTCCTACTTTGTAATTGGAAGAAACCAGGCCCTCTCGCAAAGGTTTTTGATATGACACCAAGTACAGATAAATGCTACAGGATAATAATAATATAAAAACGATTCTTTTTCTACTTAATTGTGCGGAGCCTGATATATTTATGGATCTTTAGGTAAACAATAGTTTTTTTTAAAAAAAACATTTCCAAGGCTCTGGTATCTATTGTAAAGAAAAGCAGTGAATCGCAGGAATTCTGTAAACTATTTGACTAAATTTGGCTGCCAATCTCTACCATGTTTTCCAAACATTTGTTCAGAAAGATTCCTCTTAGTCCCTGTTACTAGTATACACAATAGCTGTTATTTGCTGATTATTATGCAGATATTGTCCTCCTTTGATCTTGATATACAATAATTAATCATACAACAGATGTGAGCTGTGTTGTATTCTTTATTATCCCCATTTTTAACAGAAGGGAACTGGGGCTTAGAAAAATCAGATAACTGGCCTGTGATCACATTTCTGATTTGTGTCTAATCTGGGATTCAAACCAAAAAAGCCGACTCCAGAATTCACAACCTGAACCACTTTGCTCAGCTATTGCCTCGGGCTTCCTGTGTCAGCCACACAACCTCAGGAACCCTACAGTCATCGAGCTGGAGACTCGTATTTGTCCATGGAAAGTGTCTTTGTTTCGAAAGAGCTAATAAAGAATTCACATTAAGGCAAAAGACAATTGAAAAGAAATTGCTGGCTTCAAACACGCAGCCAAGAAGATAACACCCGGATTCCAAAAGATTCTGATGCAATCTAAGCTAACTTGATTGATTATATCTATCAGCTTAATTATCTTTTAATATTTATATATTATTTCTTAAATTCTTAAAACTCAACATGAAATTTTAAAGAGAACAGAAAAGAACTTATTATAAAGTACCACTAAGATAAATGTCTGAAAACCTAATTTCTAATTTCATTTCTTTGTCAGTCTAACTGATTGCATTCCTTAACATAGGTGAGCCTATGTTTTTTCACATATAAAATTGGCAGACTAAATCATATTTCTCTATTCCTTTCTTCTCTGTGGATTCTAATATCCTTAAAATAAAGTTTTCTCTTAAATTTATTCTTGCTAATTTGAAAAATGTTCAACAAACATCTCAATTTTTGCAAAGTCTTATTAGACTTATGTCTATTGTATTATTCTTAAGAAAATGGTTCATTATAAAAAATATTTGGTTCCGTAATTTAGTATTTTGTACAACTAAAGAAGTTAACTTATATAAAATATTAGCAAATAATTAAATAATTTTGAGTATTCATTTGCATTATCCATTCTAAGTTATAAATTGGTGTAAGACTACAGATTTAATGCAGAGACTGGATGCTGACTAATCATTTTGATGTAAGCTTACAAAGAATAATTTCAACACTCTCCAAACTGGAATGATTTATTAGCATGTCATGCTATTTATTGTGTGATATGATAAATATAATATGATTCATCATGACATTCTATAAATATTGCAAAGGATTATTAAAGCGATAAAATCCATTGGCAGAAATATAATGAGACCATGTCACATTTGTACGAAAGCTACATGATAAGAGGCTGTTGTAACCTTAGACGGATTTAAAGTGAGAATTCTTAGAACAACAAAGCAAAAGAAAACAATCCTAAATCGTACCTAGGGTTCAATTAAGAGCAGCTGTTGAGAGCAGGGAGTAATACAGAAGTACAGAAAGCTTATCATCTGCACTGCCATGGGATGGACAATTTTTCAATACAGGGACTATTCTTTAAATAGTTAATCTAAAATATTTCAGACAAAATTTGGAATAACCACTGCACTGAATCAACATGTCTAAGTAAAACTACAAATGGCAGCATATATGTGAGTGTATATATATATACACATGCTTATATTTAGTTTAAAAATTGGTATGAATGTGAAAACTCATATCAGGCTGTATTTTTAGGCATTTAAAATTTTACTTTGTCAAATAATTTTTATTTCTTCCATAACATTACAAAAATATAACCCTTTGGAGGAAAGGTTATTATAAGGGAAATTTCATTTTCTAAGTAGAGGCTTTTTAGGTTTCTGATGCTTTTACAGAGAGAATTTGCCAAAGATTTTGTTTCTTATAGTTCAAAATATGGTTAACTAGTGGCCAACAATCTTTGGCATCGATTTGGAAGTAAGTATTCAACACAACACGATTGTTATGTCTTTACCAATGATTTTTGAATCATATACACAGTGTTTTAAAAGCCGCTTTGCAGTCATCTTCCTTGAGATTGTAAATTGTTCTCGCACATTATTTAAAATATCCTGAGAATAAGCACTAATTACTACTTTACAATTGAGCAAAGAAAAACATATTCTATAATTCTAGGATAAGCAACCACAATGATTGTTGAAAGCACTTTTTTGTGAGGAAATCAAGTTAACTCTGACAACAGAGAGATACGGAGCCTGTGTCTCTCACCACATTAATGAAATCTTTACGGGCTACAAATCTTTCGGTTTCTTACAATAATTTTTATGCTATTATATTTATTAACCACTTTTGCTTCATTTCTTTCTGAAAGTTGTTTCAACTTATCTATTTCCCTATATATGGACAATCTGGAATGCAAATATATATATAATAACAATCTGGAATGCAAATTGATTAATGACTATACATATAATCTTTGTTATACTCCTGTGATAAAGATATACAAGTCAAACACAAACAAACAAAGAAAAAAAACTTACCTTTATTTTATGGCAGCATGGCACATTTGAAATAAAATTGGAAAAGATAGGTATTATTAGGTACATACACCCTTTAAAATATTTAGATCTTTCTCTTTTTTATTTTTAAAATGTTATTTCCAGGAGCATAGATTCAAGCTGCCCTGAATAGACACTTCCTCAAATATCTTAGCTCTATTGTGCTTTTACATTGTATGTATTCTTTCAGGCCCCCAACTTTTATTTTCATTAAAAGAAAATCAGTTTAAAAGACCTGATTCAGATGTACTTATATTTGCTAAAGGAATAAAAGTAATTATTAGAAAATCTTTCTTTCTTTTTAAGGATTGTTAGAGCTAATCATATATTAGCATTCAGATAAATTTCAAATCACCAATAATTTGTCTTTAAATTTGGTCATCAGAGGACCAAACTGTAATTCTCTAATGAGAGTGGAACTACCTAGGAGCTTGGCCCAGAGGACAAGGGTTGTGCTAGTTCCCTGGACTGGTTCACGGCTGAGTCCTCGAATTTGAAGGCAACCATCTATAATGGGAGAGGCCAGAGGATTTGCAGCTGAGCTTCCTCAGCAAAATACTTAACTCCTCATCAGCTGTGTAACCTTCATAATATGTCAGTTTCCTCTTGCTGCATAACAGATTACAACAAAATTAGAAGTGTAACACAACACAAGTGTATTATTTCACATTTTCCATGGGTCAGGAATCTGAGTGTGTGACTCAACTGCATCCTCTGCTCTGGGTCTCACAAGTCTGAAATCAAGGTGTCAACCGGTCTGCAATTCTCACATGAAACTCGGAGGTCTTTTTCCAGTCTCATTCTGATTGATGGCAGAACTCAGCTTCTTGCAGTTAGAGGACTGACGTCCCTGTTTCTCTGCTGGTTGTCAACGAGAGTTGCTTTCAGCTCTTGGAGGCCACCTTCAGATCCAAGCCATATGGCCCTCTCAACACATAGCAGCTTACTTCTCTAAAGCTAGAGGAAACTCTCCAGCCTGCTATAAGGGAGGCTTATGTAACAAGAAATAATCCCAAGAGGATCACTCTTGTGGTATAATTTGCTTAGTTATATTCACACACACCAATTCCACTTAAAGGTAGGGTATTAAACAAAGCACATGTACACAGGAGACAAAACAGATGTACAGAGATTTTACTCTGCCATAAGTCTGCTGAGTGACCTTTGTCAAGTTACATCTCAGTATATGAATAAGCTTAGCACCTATCTCAAAAGTTTGGTAGAAAGAAAAGTTAACACAGGCTGGGTACAGTGGCTTATGCCTGTATTGCCAGCACTTTGGGAGGTCGAAATGGGAGGATAGCTTGAGGCCAGGAGTTCAAGACAAGCCTGGATCGCAGAGTGAGGTCTCATCTCTACAAAAAAAATAATAAAATTGGTCATGTGTGGTGGCAACACCTGCAGTCTCAGCTACCTGGGGGTCTGAGGTGGGAGGATTGCTTGAGCCCAAAGGGAGTCAAGACTGCAGTCAGCCACCGTTGCACCACTGCACTCCAGCCTGGGCAGCAAAGTGAGACTCTGTCTCAAAAAAAAAAAAAAAAAAGGCCGGGCGCGGTGGCTCACGCTTGTAATCCCAGCACTTTGGGAGGCTGAGGCGAGCGGATCACGAGGTCAGGAGATCGAGACCACGGTGAAACCCCGTCTCTACTAAAAATACAAAAAAATTAGCCGGGCGTGGTGGTGGCGCCTGTAGTCCCAGCTACTTGGAGGCTGAGGCAGGAGAATGGCGTGAACCCGGGAGGTGGAGTTTGCAGTGAGCCAAGATTGTGCCACTGCACTCCAACCTGGGTGACAGAGTGAGACTCCGCCTCAAAAAAAAAAAAGGGGGGGAGGAGGGCAGCATAAAAAAATTCTCAGAGCAACGTCTACGGTCTGGACTCAGTGAATGGCAGCTATTTTTAGACCTCGCCCAGTAACTCAAAAGGCCCCATGCCCTCTGCCACATTACATTACGCTCATGATTAACAATGCAAAACTTTTGCATAGCTGCCAAGTATGGTGACTCATTCCCTCTTTAAAGACTATAGTTAGTGTTACCTTGCATAAACATAGGTTAAGTATTTGAGTATCAGTTGTTTAAATGAGCTGATATGTGACAAAATGTAACCAGGCTTTTAGAATGAATGAATCTAATAAGCTTAATCAAGAACTTACAGTAATAGATTTCTTACTTATGAATAGAAAATCACTTAAATGAACTCTGATTGTTAAAAATGACATAGACAAATATTAGTATCAGTAGGCATAATTTTCTCCTATATTAACTCCAACATATATGATTTTAACAATTTTGAAATCTCCCCAAATGTTTTCTGTGATTTCTCACCATTATCTGGGGGAAAACAGAACAAAGCTATGATTTGCTAGGGTCAAGCAACGATTCCGTTCTGACAGCCCTATAGCTAACACTGTTCATGCTTTTTGATCTGCATTTCTTTGAATACTGTGCCTGTGTCTGGGAAAATTTCACCTTATAAATTCTTCTCTAAGATGAAAGCAAAAACCCAATTTCCTTTGCATCTAGAACACAGGCCTATAACCCAAGTAAGAAGAAGAATGCCAGGTAAGACTGAGTATTGACTTCACTTTTTATCAATGAAGGAGGGAGAAACTTGGATTTGAAATTTCGCGTTTTGTGACTGACAAAACCTGGTACAAAGTTTTGCTAATGTCGTAAAACTACAGTGACTCGTACACCTGTAATTGTTTGGGGATCACATTAGTGAAGTAGTCGGACAGCATATAACTCTGCTAGGATTTCTGATAAAAAAAAATATGTTTCAATTGAAATTTGTAAGTTAACTTTTAAAACAAATTATTTTAGACGTGCTGTTTTGATTATCTTATTAATATTTAAATTTTACTGTTGTACCCAAAAATCAGTTATGCCTTTCAAAGATTGTTTTAAGAGTTGGCTCCATCTTTGTGGTGGGCAGAACTAGGCCATATCCCCCAAGAATGTCCGCATTCTAATCTCTGTACACCTGTGAATATGTTAGGTTACATGGCACAGGGAAAGTTAAGATTGCTAGCCAATTGGCCTCAAAATAGGTAGATTATTTAGAGTCATCCCAGCAAGCCCAGTGACATCAGAATGGTCTTTAAAATGGGAAAGAGAAGCTGAAGAGCGAGAGTCAGAGGGAGATGTGACTATGGAAGAAAGAAACAGAGAGAGCAGTGTTGCTGGCTTTGAGGATGCTGTGGGACCACAGGAATGCGGGTGGCCCCTGCCGGATAGAAAAAGAAAGGAAATGGACCCTGTAGAACCTCCAGAAAGGAATTCAGTCCTGCTGATACCTCGATTTCAGCCCACTGAGACCCTTGTTGAATTTCTAAGATACATAATTTAAGATAATGGATTTCTGGGGTTTTAGCCACCAAGCCATTAGAGGTAATTTGTTACAGCAGCTGCATAGAACTAACACAATTAAAAAGTGTGACTTTACTTTCTCCAGGAGGGAAATTTCTGGTGCTTCCAGCTGTATATCCAAAAAGTATTTGGTAAACAGGTTCATCTAGATAAAATATGTTTTTTTCACAAATTTCAACAGAACATGTCTCTACTATCAAACAACTCTGTTAATAACTCCTGGTCAAATATAGAAAATACAGGCAAGCAATATTTTATATCTGTGTCCACCTTTAGTTACAGAGTAAACAATGACTACAGGTTCCTTTAAAAGTAAAAAATACATCTTACCAAAAAAAGAAAAAAACAATCTGAATAATGAGACTATACTTAAACACAGAGAGCTCAAACAACTCAGCTGAAATGCGATGTGTTTCCTAATTATTAACTTGGTTGCTGACCATGAGATGCAGGATGCAGGTGTTCAAAGGAAGCATGCACTTTACCTGAATTTATTCAGTAAAACAATTCCAGCTTCTAAAATTGGTTTTAGGAATGATAACGACATTTTTTTTAAACTTTGACATTAAATTAACTTGTTGCTGAGAATTTGCACATGTGAATTCACCTTGACATTGATTTTTCGCAATCTTTATAAAGAAGAATAACATAAATAAACATGGCATTTTCCAGGTGGCTGCAAATCATACCAGGGAAAATAAAATCCTCAAATCGAGTGGAGTTTTGCAATAATCTTGTCCTTGGGGTGAAACTATAGCAAGAACATGCTTCTAGGATTTCTAATGTTGAAACACTGACCGCTGTCCAAGGTGAAAGAACATTAAATCAAATTCCAAGGTGGGAACAGGGATGATCATGAGATGGCGAAGTTTGAGATTTCTTATTCTCTGTTATTTCTCTGCCCATAACAAATCATTTTTCCAAGTTAAGAGTCACAGACAAGATCTATTAATTATCTTTCACACAGCAGTAAGAAGGAGATGTCTATTCCTGACTTGAAAAAATTCAAAAGAGTTGTAACATTGGTGTGACACCTTAAGCAAAAACCTTGGACTAGTTATTTACAGTTGTAAAGGGACCCAAATTAGCCACAGCAGTCAGATTATATTTACACTTCCCATTGTTAGGGATGAAAATCCTCGGTGACAGTCACCAGCAGAAATCGCTGCCAGCCTTCGAAACGACCACCTTCTGTGGAAGCCAATGTTTTCCCAGAAGACAACAGATCCGGGGCCAAAATGTCCTGTGCTGATTAAAATAACTAACCCTAGCATAATTTTATAAACCTCAGAGAGATGCAACAGCAGATGGGTTTTATTATTTACTAAAAGGTAAGATATTTCTCAAGATTATGGTTACAGATATAGTTAATCGTTCCTTCACCACATGGGATTATTAATACAATACCCATATTAGGTTTTATTCTATTTCTGATGTACACAAAAATCAGGTCTCTGTGTGAAAATGCTTTTTAATTTATGTATGAATGAACATTCAGCATAGATGTGATTGCTAATAATTTTCCCACAGGTAGTTTTTGGATTATAAGAGCATGGAAATGATTTATAGTTATAGTCAGTGATGATAATCAAATACTCAAATCACATTGTCTTTTTTTAAAAAAAAACATTTTCTAGCCGATTCTGCTGGAAATCACACCAAAATACCTTGATGTGATAATGTCTTAAAAATATATAAAAGAATTTCTCTGGTACCAAAACAGAGATATAGACCAATGGAACAGAACAGAGCCCTCAGAAATAACACCACACATCTACAACCATCTGATCTTTGACAAACCTGACAAAAACAAGAAATGGGGAAAGGATTCCCTATTTAATAAATGGTGCTGGGAAAACTGGCTAGCCATATGGAGAAAGCTGAAACTGGATCCCTTCCTTACACCTTATACAAAAACTAATTCAAGATGGATTAAAGACTTACATGTTAGACCTAAAACCATACAAACCCTAGAAGAAAACCTAGGTAATACCATTCAGGACATAGGCATGGGCAAGGATTTCATGTCTAAAACACCAAAAGCAATGGCAACAAAAGCCAAAATTGACAAATGGGATCTAATTAAACTCAAGAGCTTCTGCACAGCAAAAGAAACCACCATCAGAGTGAACAGGCAACCTACAGAAAGGGAGAAAATTTTCACAACCTACTCATCTGACAAAGGGCTAATATCCAGAATCTACAATGAACTCAAACAAATTTACAAGAAAAAAACAAACAACCCCATCAGAAAGTGGGTGAAGGACATGAAAAGACACTTCTCAAAAGAAGACATTTATGCAGCCAAAAAACACATGAAAAAATGCTCATCATCACTGGCCATCAGAGAAATGCAAATCAAAACCACAGTGAGATACCATCTCACACCAGTTAGAATGGCCATCATTAAAAAGTCAGGAAACAACAGGTGCTGGAGAGGATGTGGATAAATGGATAAATAGGAACACTTTTACACTGTTGGTGGGACTGTAAACTAGTTCAACCATTGTGGAAGTCAGTGTGGCGATTTCTCAGGGATCTAGAACTAGAAATACCATTTGACCCAGCCATCCCATTACTGGGCATATACCCAAAGGATTATAAATCGTTGCTACTATAAAGACACATGCACACATATGTTTACTGAGGCACTATTCACAATAGCAAAGACTTGGAACCAACCCAAATGTCCATCAGTGATAGACTGGATTAAGAAAATGTGGCACATATACACCATGGAATACTATGCAGCCATAAAAAAGGATGAGTTCATGTCCTTTGTAGGGACATGGATGAAGCTGGAAACCATCATTCTCAGTAAACTGTCACAAGGACAAAAACCAAACACCACATGTTCTCACTCATAGGTGGGAATTGAACAATGAGAACACATGGACACAGGAAGGGGAACATCACACTCCGGGGACTGTTGTGGGGTGGGGAGAGGGACAGCATTAGGAGATATACCTAATGTTAAATGACGAGTTAATGGGTGCAGCAAACCAACACGGCACATGGATACATATGTAACAAACCTGCACGTTGTGCACATGGACCCTAAAACCTAAAGTATAATAATAATTAAAAGAAAAAGGCAAAGAAACCATCTTGCAACCAAATAGCAAAAAAAAAAAAAAAGAGTTTCTGCTGTTTCGACATGTGATAGTTCATGTGTAACGTTCATCAACAAGTGGAAATTGTCACTCTACCTATTTAATCAATTAGGTCGCAATGAGTTTTATAATTACCCACTAGGTGCTTCAGGCAAAAGGCAGTATTACATTCATAATATGAACTTATTAGAACTTCTAAATACATTCAGTAGTAATAACTATAGTATCTGTTTTCCTTTTAAAAATATTCTCTACAGAAAACCAAACACCACGTGTTCTCACTCCTAAGTGGGAGTTGAACAATTAGAACACGTGGACACAGGGAGGGGACATCACACACTGGGGCCTGTCAGGGGTGGGAGTTATGGGAGGGAGAGCATTAGGAGAAATGCCTAATGGAGGTGATGGGTTGATGGGTGCAGCTATCCACCATGGCACGTGTAGACCTACGTAACAAACCTTCACATTCTGCACATGTGTCCCAGAAGTGAATGTATAGTTTAAAAAAGGGGAAAAAAAAAGCTCTTTATAATGATTACAATTCTGAAAGTTACAACACTATCCTCCTAAAATAACATTATTGGATTTCTTTTATCTACCTCACTCAGGTTCCATTTTTAATCATAACCCTTCACAAACACATGGTAAAAGCAGTGATTTACTGTACTGGATTTTTAACTACCTATCTACATTTATGCTTTGCTGTTAAATCTGTCATTCCTGACAAACACAGCTAAACAAAAACATTTGTTTATGGTATGAGATTAGGAACAAAAATCAAGAAAAATGATTTAGAACAGGGAATGATCTTATTTTTCAGACCAAAAAACTAATTGAATTGTTACTTCAACAAGGAAAGATAAAACAAAGGACATTTGGTGAATATTTGCAAAAAGGGAAAAAAAAGCTGGTCTCATTGGTCAGCAGCAGTGATCTACAGCTCTGTATAATACGGTTCCAGCTCTATAAATCTGTTCTACTCCACAATACTTTCCCGAGAAAGTGATATATCTCTAAAAAAGTTCCATCTACGTGTCACCCTGAAAGCTTACTATGCTGAGGATAATTCCAAATGCAGAAGTGTGCAGCACAACCCCTTTTTGTGACCCAAAACTGACTTATTTATCAACCATGAACATGTTTATAAAGGAAATATGGAAATATTCTAGCTTTTTAAGAGAATGCTTGTCTCCTTTAAAGTATTTCGAACCTTCCAAAGCTTCTAAATATTAACATCTCTAAGCATAAGAGCTTTGTTCCTCCTGAGGTACTGAGGATCATTCATACTGAATTACTGAAGTAACAAATGTGTCGTATAAACCCAAGGATGGAGAGTCTAAATGACTTTAAGAAACTCCTTCAATGTCATAGGCACTGCAGGCTGTGAGTGGCACACATTCGAATAAGCCTGCATACGCCTAGTATCAGATTGAAGCACGTATAAATAAAAGGCCCTAGAAGGTGAGAGATGATGGTAACTTAAAATATTACACACAAAGGAACGGAATCCAGATGCTCATGATAAAATATTTTAAGATCTCATTTTGTTTCTAACTGGTCTTTAGAAAATTTGGGGAACTCCAAAATTAAGTAGACAGAATATTTAGGTAAATAACATATTTTAAATACATACACATGCATACACAACATAATTATTTTTTTTTAAAAAGGACCATAATTTTTAGCTGTTTTGTTTTGTTTTAATGAAGGATTGAAACTGCATACTATTAACATATGCCCCAAAATTGCAATTTGCTACATCTGACATTACACTTTCCTCTATTATAGGGTAGACTTTAGCAAATCAATTTGCAGATTATAAAGTGCTACCAATCACCACTTCTGAATTCATAATCTACTGATGTATGTTTAAGATGTGTACCTCCTTAAATTGCCATAAACATCTGCAACCCTCCCATCATAAATGTTCCTCAGAATGTTACAAGACTCAAATTTAAGTCTATGCTAAGTATTCTGAAGGCAATTGCTTCAGTGTAGTGATACATGTAAGATCCTTTTTCTTTTCTTTTTTTTTGGTAACCTCCTCTATAAACAGGCAACAAAACCTCAGTATTTTAAAAGTGAATGGGTTATTTTTTTTCGATTTTATTTTGGAGACCCTTTTAGAACATGTAGTTAAAATTAAATACAACCAACATGATCGTGCCTTTTAAAAAGTCACCATTTTTTAAAGAAAATATCATGTAATTTAAAGGTTTTAAAAGCAGGGTTAGTATTAGAACTATATTATATGGGCCAATGGCTTCTGTTTAAGAATATTTGTTTCAGTCTGAATACAGTCATCCCTTGGTACCTGTGGGGCGCTTGTTCCAGAACGGACCCTCCTCAGAATCTGCAGATACTCAAGTCCTTTACATAAAATGGTGTAATATGTGTATATAATCTATGCACATCCTCCCGTATACTTTAAATTATCTACAGAGTTGTTATAATACTTAATACAATATGAATGCTATGTAGTTGTTATACTGTATTGTTTTTAATTTGTGTTATTTGTATCTTTTTTTGTTTTTCATTTTTTCAAATATTTTCAATTAGCACTTGGTTGAATCCATGGATGCAAAACCAGAGGATGTATTTTTAATCTCCAAAGTGTTGAATGAGTCGTGAGTCACAAAAACTAGTAAAATTAGTCAATCAAGTTTGTTTTTAAAAGCTGGTGGTCCAGCCGGGTGTGGTGGTGGTGCCTGTAGTCCCAGCTACTTGGGAGGCTGAAGCAGGAAAATCGCTTGAACCCAGGAGGTGGAGGTTGCAGCTAGCCGAGATGGCACCACTGCACTCCAGCCTGGCAACAGAGTGAGACTCCATCTCAAAAAATGAAATTTAAAAAATAAATAAATAAAATAAAAGCTGGTAGTCAACAGTTGATTAGATTTAAAAAATGTATATATACACCATGGAATACCATACAGTCATAAAAATAATAAAATCACGCCCTTTGCAGCAATGTGGATGGAGCTAGAGGCTATTATTCTAAGTGAACAAACCCAGAAGCAGGAAATCAAATCATTTCATATTCTCACAAGTAGGAGCTAAATAATGGGGACACATGGACATAAAGATGGAGATAACAGACACTGAAAACTCCAAAAGCGGGGAGGGCGATGGGAATGAGGGTTCATAAACTGCCTATTGTGTATAATGTTCACCATTTGGGTGACAGGTGTACTAGAAGCACATTCCCTACCATCACGCATGGAATAGCCATGTAACAAATAATCTATGTATCTAAAATTAGACATAAGATAAATACAATAAAAAGATGGTGGTGACAATTAGTAAGGTCTGCCTGATATGGTTTGGCTTTGTGTCCCCACCCAAATCTCATCTTGAATTGTAGCTCCCAGAATCCCCACAGGTTGTGGGAGGGACCCCGTGCGAGATACTGAATCATGGAGGTGGTTATTTTCCATGCTGTTCTCGTGATGTTGAATAAGTCTCATGAGAGCTGATGGTTTTATAAAGCACATGCCCTCTTCCCTGCTGCCATGTAAGATGTGACTTTGCTCCTCATTCACCTTCAGCCATGATTGTGAGGCCTCTCCAGCAATGTAGAACTGTGAGTCCATTAAACCTCTTTCCTTCATAAATGACCCAGTCTCGGGTGTGTCTTTATTAGCAGCATGAGAACAGACTAGTACACTGCACTTTCAAACTGATAATCAATCAACTCAAGGATATGTCCAGAGATTCCTCACCTCCCCAAACTCCAGCTTAAGGGTTTCAGGGCTGACACGGGATGTGTCAGTTTATGCAAGCTAATGCATAAGCAAGCATACCAAGAGGACAGCTAGAAAATCTCTGCTCTTCTCTCCAACTTTCCCTGATAAACTATGCCAAAAATGCGTTTCAAACTTCCATGTTTAAAATTATTTTTGAAATAATTATTATGCACCTCCACTGATAGGCTCATAGGACTTAATGTGAATAATATAATACATAATCCAAATCCTGTTGGAATTCCCAGTGTCTGTTATCTCTGTTTATGTCCATGTGTCCTTACTCTTCAGCTCCTACTTATAAGTGACAACATGCAATAGGCATGTAAACAAGAAGGCATTAAACTTGGAGGGAATAAAACTAGAAGTATTTTTGGCCGGATAGAAAAATGAAAGTCATGATAACAGTGAACAACAGGGGTATAGTTAACTTTAGTTGACGTTTCTGAATTTCTGTCTAAACTCACTCTATGACTACTACTTTTAGAAGTTTATTCCTCAAGAGAAGTGACTTGACATGTCAGTAAGTAGATTTTCCAATTATTGGAGGTAGGGCTAGGCAGGAGAGGTTTTTCAATCTGAACTAAAGAACTAAATTCAGATAAAATATTTTATACAAATTACACAATACTGTATACAATTTATACAAACATAAACTAAGACATTTCACCTCACCAAATCAGGATTCATTCATGATAGGGGTTGCCTTATGATTGTAATTACTTATAACATTTAAATATTCGAGTAAAAATATAACTCTCAATTACAAAAAGGCAGGACTTAAAACATATTTCCATAAAGACATAAAACTTAAATTTCCCTATATGTTTGTTAATGTCTTTGGTCAATTTAGTTTCAAATAGATAAATTACCTTGTTAGACAATGGTAATAGATATATAAAGTACGGATTATTGACTTAAATTTAGTATGTTTGCACGATATTTTTGGGAAATAGGCAAATGTTTATTAAACTATAAAAAGCTCTGAAAAACTATTTTATGAGTACTACTGTATCTGCTAGCCCACTTAATCTACATCAACAAGAGTTCATACAAGAAGATATATCATCAGGAAGCCAGGATTTCAATTTGCCTCTTATCACAGTAATATGAAGTCAATCTCCAAAATAAAAAAGGTGGGTGGAAGAAGTTAATGAACGCATTTATCTTAATGTATGGAAAATCTAATGCCAAAACAGCACATGATATTGTATTCACTATTTTCCTAGTGCATCCTACATTATGGAAGAGTTATTTTATAGCATCTGATAACATTTCTTTTGACTTCTATTTGTATGAAATAATAGTTTAAATATAAAGAAATGTTTTCATGTAGAATGTATTCAAATGCTAAAATATACATACATGTTATTCTCATCACAGTTGTAACAAATCTTTGCTTATTAATGAACTACCTTTAAATAATAGAACATTGTTTAGGTTTTGAAATGAAAGGAAAAGAACATCTACAATGCAGTTTTAACCTTTTTACAACTAGAAAATAGTCTCAGACTTTAAGTGTTTTATTTAAATTTAACTCTAGAAATAACAGTGCACTTCTCAAAGCTCTGTAAGTCTCAGTAACTTTGTATTAGTTGTAAAATTTAAAGAACTAAGTCAGCAGACTTGGCCCTCAGATATTTTATTTTAAAAACAAAAACTAAATGAATCATGTACTTTAACGTAAAAAGTAAAACTGACCCTGAATAAGTTCAGTGGATTATATCAATGTCAGCATCTTTGTTACGATACTGTCCTATAGTTTGGCCTACATGACCACTGCGGGAAGCTAGGCAAGTGGCAATAAAATATCTCTGTATTATTTCTTATAACTGCCTATGAACATATAATCTCAGAATTAAAGCTTAATTCATAAAACTAGCTTCTTTCAAATATAAATAACCAAAGGTTATATTTCCTGAGGAAAAATCCAGACTTGAACACTTTCAATGTTTAGAATTTCCCCAGTCAATTTAACATGTGATATGACCATTAGCTATTTTGAAGGTGACAACTTTGTGTTCCCTTGTCCGAAACACAGAATGAGTTTTACAAAATATCACTTACAAACAGATTGGTCAGTTTATCACATCAGATCTGAAGATATGAATGTTAGATTATGCAGGGAAAATTTCAATTTGGAACCACAAACAATAATTCCTGAGAAATCTGCTGTAAAAAGACATCAACATAGTGAAGGATTACAAAGATTTCTGGTTCTTATATTTTGCTTTATAAAGCAGAAAGAGTATTTGCCAAAGTCCTTACAGAAACACTGAGAAATTTTACTTTAATCAGAAAATAAGGAGATACCCTAAGTTTTAAAAATACTTCACGCAAAATGTGTATCATGCAGTTTAACAAAAAGAATCTCAAGGACAGCATCTGAAATAATTGGGGTAGGAAATTCCATAAGCAAACATTACTAATTTAGATTAACCAAGCATTTCTTTGCTAGAAATTAAACCCATTATTTTATTTCACCAATTAACTTTATTATGGAACACAAACCATCTATGCGTGCATGTGTCAGTCCCAGCATACACATTTGATGCTAGATGATAAATGTTGCAATTTGCAGGGTAAAGTTAGTATTTGCATTACTCCGTTGTCTCTTAATTTTAAACAGAATTGGCACCTCTTCCTGGAAGACATCCTGTCCTTTCCTGTGCCATTTCAAGGGTTGTTAACTTTTTCTGACTGCTGTAGTTCTTAACACATCCTATGACACTGTTGTTTACATATGGGTTTTTAAAATAGATTGAGAACTTTTTAATTTATGAAGTGTGTGTAAAAGAATGTATGATCATTCATATTCCCATTTCATGAAAAAATAAATCATATTTTGGACGTAAAAATTGTTAAAGGAAAGCTTTTCTATAAATATTTTCTTTTAATAGTACTTTTAATCATTGAAATTTAGATCATTCAATTATGGAGATTTCTTCATTGAAGAGAAAATATCTCTTCAAAACTCTAAATAAGCTGAGCTTTATCAACTAAATTTATAGGAATACAGGCTTCAGAGGCATTAATTTATCTTACAATATTTTCCCTTCTAAAATTTGTCATGTTTTGTCACAGGTTTAAAGTGCAAGGCAACTATTGACATGAAAGATAATGTGGTATATGTAGTATAAGTGAACCTGATCTTTTCTCAAATATTTATTATTTTTATTTTCTTTGCTGTCAAGAAGAGTGGTAACAAATACGTATTATTTGTAAAGCCCCACAAAATTTGCATGAAAATAATTGTTGCATGAACTAGACATGCTTTCTGTGATATTAATCTGCAATATTCTGCAAGCCCCCAAAAAAATTCACATTCATTACAAGAAGCTTATTTCAGCATTTTACCTGTCAGAAACAGTGATTAATGTAGTTCAAATTATTTCATCAGCTAAATTCCCTTGAGATGTGTAAGATAAGGTGGTTCTTCAGAGGAACTTTGGACGGGAACTTATGACTGTAGTGACATGAATACATATGAAAGTACTTCATTTTTAAAATATAGAAAACAGACATGAAGAAAATGTACTTTAGAGTTTCATATCACTGAAATCATTTTTTTCAAATGAGGCACTAAGTAAGTGCATACGTCAATTTTTTTCCCAGCCTAGGCAATATGGCAATATATATAAGAACAAGTAAATATAACAAACAGTACAAGATTCATCTGGAGAAAAATAATTATACACGTGATAAAATACGAAAGAACAGAAGAAAACTCAATTGTTGATGTGGGATAAACTCATCACAGGATATCAATATATCACCAAGGTTTGCACATTTAAAACATGGGCAGGCCACAAGGAGGAGCTCTTGTGCAGGGATAGTGGCCTTTAATCTTCTATCTTCACTGTTTAATGAAAACGATAGGAATGTTAGTAATTTCAAAAAGCATCACAGCAGTATTCATTAGAGAAGAATTGTGTGAACTGCCTTTCACCTGCTGAGCCCTGTTGGAAGGAATCAGCTGTAGGAGGGAAGAAGGCATTTATAAAGGCAAAAGATCTGGAAACAGCTCTGGCCATCAGGTACTGAGAGAGAAGAGGGAGAGCACAGCAAGCACACAGCCGTTGCGAACTCGATGGAGAAATAAACACTGTAAGAGGCAGTGGCCACAAGAACCAGCCTGTGGGTGGTACTTACAACTTAACTGTACCTCCTAGCTGGGTGTATTAGTCAGGGTTCTCTAGGGCGACAGGACTAATAGGATAGATGTATGCATGAAAGGGAGTTTATTAGGAGAATTGACTCACATGATCTTAAGGTGAAGCCCCCAATACGCCATCTGCAAGCTGAGGACCCAGGAAGCCAGTCTGAGTCCCAAACTGCAAAAGCAGGGAAGCCAGCAGTGTCCCCTTCAGTGTGTGGCCGAAGACGCGAGAGCCCCTGGCAAATCACTGGTGTAATCCAAGAGTCTGAAAGCTGAAGAACTCAGAGTCCGATGTTCGAGGGCAGAAAGCACCCAGCACGGGAGAAAGATGGAGACCTGAGGACTTAGCCAGTCTGGTCCTTCTGCGTTCTCCTGCCTGCTTTTATCTTAGCCACAATGGCAGCTGCTTAGACAGCGCCCACTCAGATTGACGGTGGGTCTGTGTCTCTTAGTCCACTGACTCAAATGCTAATGTCCTTTGGCAATACCCTCAAAGACACACCCAGGAACAGTTATTTGCATCTTTCAACCCAATCAAGTTGACACTCGTTATTAACCATCACACTGGGGAATAGCAAGCATCAGCTACCAACTATTCTCTACTCATTTAATCAAAGCTTTGCTATGCTTGGGTTGTATTACAACACGAAGAAGAAGAGGCCTATCTTTTTATCATTTTTAATACACTGGGGCAGGAGGCAGAAATACAGAGGACTCTACCAATTGACCTGATTTCCAGAGAGGGACTATGCACTACCAGGAGTGAAAAATTTGCAACATGCCACCCAGGGTACGAGGACACACACATATCTTCCTCGTTTGATGAAAAAGTGGCACAAATTAGAGGACACTGGACAATAACTTTTATGAATTAAATTCAGAGAAGAATATGTGTAAATAATAAAGTAAGAGGAGGTGCTTCTCTAAAGAGCGTGATATAAATAACTTTACTTAGAAAATATTTAAGGTCTAAATATTTTCTCATTGTTTGTCCTTGTTGGAATATTGAATACATAGACACTAAAGGAACGCTTGTGGCCAGGCTCTGTGGCTCTCGCCTGTAATCCCAGCACTTTGGGAGACTGAGGGAGATGGATCACTTGAGTCCAGGAGTTTGAGATCAGCCTGGGCAATATGGAAAACTCTGTCTCTACCCACACAAAATATATATATATACACGTAAATTAGCCAGGGGTGGTGGCATGCGCCTGTGGTCTCAGCTACTCCAGAGGCTGAGGTGACAGGACTGCTTGAGCCCAAGAGGTCGTGGCTGAAGCAGTGAGCTGTGGTCACATCATTGCACTCCAGCCTGGGCAGCACAGCAAAACCCTGTCTCAAAAAAACAAAAGCAAAAACAAAAAATGCTTGTGATAAACGTGAGACATTGAGATTAAATGTAAAAGGGTGTTCCTTACACCCACCGCCTAGCTACCCAGCTCAAAATAAGAAGTTGCTGAGGCTGGGCACGGTGGCTCACGCTTGTAATCCCAGCACTTTGGGAGGCCGAGGCGGGCGGATCACGAGGTCAGGAGATCGAGACCACGGTGAAACCCCGTCTCTACTAAAAATACAAAAAATTAGCCGGGCGTGGTGGCGGCGCCTGTAGTCCCAGCTACTCGGAGAGGCTGAGGCAGGAGAATGGCGGGAACCCGGGAGGCGGAGCTTGAAGTGAGCCGAGATCGCGCCACTACACTCCAGCCTGGGTGACAGAGCGGGACTCCGTCTCAAAAAAAAATAAAAAAAAAAGAAGTTGCCGAAACCCTTAGGGTCCCTGAGGGTCCCTCAACCTGACAACTCTCTCCCCCAAAGAGATTACCATTATCCTGTATCTTGTGTGGTTTTTAATTCCTCTTTATTTTTATTAATAGTTGTACCATCATATGTGCCTCTAATATGTTGTTTAGTGTTGCATGCTTTGAACTTTATTCAGGTATACTCAAGAAGTATGTATCTTTCTGTGGTGTGCTATTTTCATTCAACATTGTGTTCCTGAGATTAATCTTGTTAACATTTACAGTTCCGGTCCCTCATTCACACTGCTGTGTAGTATTCCATTTGTAAACATGCTATGATTTGTTAACTTGCTCTCCTGCTAATCTTCAGTGCCCCGTTACCGTAGACAGAGCTGCCATGGATGCTCTTGTGTGTCCTTATGCACATGTGTCTGAGCTTCCTTGCTAGCTTTTTAGGGGTTGTGAGCATCTTAAAACATATTGTATAATTTCATATTGTTTTTTCAACCAGTGTGACAATCCATAATCTCATCTGCAGTGCATAAGGGCTGCAATATTCCCATGTTCAAATTGTCATTCATATGATCAAAAACATTGACTAATTATTTACTGCTTACTATATTAAGTAAAAATATTTGCAGTTTACGTACAAACTCATTTTTCTGGCTTATCACTGTCTGTTTGCTACTCTAAAACATAAACCTGAGTGCCAATCATGATGTGTGCCTCCCTGTCATTGCAGGAAAAATTCACAATTTTCAAGTTATACAAATACAAGTTTAATTTTTAATTTTATCTAAAATGGTATGATTTCAATCAGAATTGCCCTATCACTAGCAGAAGATAGAGCTTTGCCAAACCCCACCGTGCAAAGGAAGTGTGCATATAGGTTAAGAGATGTGAATGCAACTATTTTCTTTCTTTTTTAGCATAAAATACCTGCCCACCTAAGGGAATGCAAACAATTTACTCCACTTATCATTCTCAAAATGTTGACAATGCATTCCATAAAATGTTTTACGATGACTAAATGAGATAATATATGAAAAGCCGCTAATACAACGCTCAGTATCAAGCAGACATTCAATAAAGCTATTGTTATTCAGCAACAACGCATTGATAAATCACCAACTTTGAGGGCTACTCTAATAACGAACAGGTATAATATAACCATATTCATTAAAAATATAATTTCTCCAAAGTTGTAACTTCAATAATATTTAATATTCCAGGTAAGATAACCTTACTATATTTTAAAAGCCCAGGTGTTCTTTATCGTAATAAAAATGTAGTAATCTGCAGATGAGATTATTAGATCAGAGACTAACACACTTCTTCGTAGAAATTAACTGGGGTCAAAGAATGTACATGCTTTCCAGACATACACCATGCACACAGGCATATTGTCTCTGGTCTCAAGACTGAATTCAAGGCTAGCCTTTTGAACATCTACATCTTATTAAATTATGTTTACACTAAGTTAAAAGCATTTTAATATAATTATCGCTGAGGCTTGTCGTCACTTACAAATCCCAGAAGGATTGTGTTGCATGACAAAGCAGACCAGAGATCCAGATCCTAAGTGGTAAACAAGACTCCTTCTCACCTCCACACAGTGCTGTCAATCTGCACTGAGGGCAATCTCTGTATCACTAACATCTATTAATGTCACACACATGTTGAGGGCAGGCTAGGTCTTTTCATAGAACCAGACGGACAGAGAGAAATGGAGAATGAATATTAGCTTTAATGAATGGATGCAGAGGATCAAATATTATCCTTAAAAGAATATTTTTGGTTCTTTTCATCTCTTTCTCCCTATTTAGCTATATTTTTCATGAGGAATATTAATGCATTATTAGTCCACAAGTTCAACCTCTGTGCACTGAGAAATAGGATTAGCATGGCTTATAAAATTTATCTGGGGGGAGGTTTCAGCTATCGAGGAATTATAGGGTGTATTAATTCTTACTTATTTAGGTTACAGACGGTTAAGCCAGGAATTATGTACTTATAATTAGGTACAGAATCGATAGCGATCCCATGGTTGCTACTTATCTATCACTTCTGTTCCCAATGCATTTAAGTTGCTTGCAAATGCATACAATATAGCAATATAAAATACTTAAACTCTTTAGAAAGAACCTTTAGAAAATACAAAAAATAGGGAAGCAAGATGGTGTCAGAAACGTGGTCAGTGAACAAATGGACACTTTGACGAATCATGCACTGAGTCAGGGCAGAGCACAAATTTGACTTTGAGTTTTCTAATTAACATGCAGAAAGGAGAAAATATAACCAGTAACAAGACCGTGCATGATATATTCTAGTTATTTGGGAGAACACCAATATGAAATAAGAGAAAATATTTCCTACGGCCCCTCAAGAAGAGAAGGTTTTATGATGGCTAAAGCAGTTCAGTAAGAAGCGACTGTGTTGGGCCCAGTATGATGTGGTCCAGTTAGGCTTCTTTTTCTTTTTTCTTTTTTTTTTTTTTGAGACAGAGTCTCACTCTGTCGCCCAGGCTGGAGTGCAGTGGTGCAATCTCGGCTCACTGCAAGCTCCGCCTCCCGGGTTCACACCATTCTCCCACCTCAGCCTCCCAAGTAGCTGGGACTACAGGCGCCGCCACCACGCCTGGCTAATTTTTTGTGTTTTTAGTAGAGACGGGGTTTCACCGTGTTAGCCAGGATGGTCTCGATCTCCTCATCTCATGATCCGCCCGCCTCAGCCTCCCAAAGTGCTGGGATTACAGGGGTGAGCCACCGCACCCGGCCAGTTAGGCATTTTTGATGGTCTCACTTCATCTTGAAACAGATTTTAGATAACAATGCAGAATAGATGGCTTCGTTTCCTCCAGGCCATCTTTCATAAATATTATTTATCTTATCCACGTGTCTGAAAAGTATCCAGCTGCAGTGAATTCGTGATTATAGTCCCTGACAAGTACCGGGAAAGCTGTAATTCTATGTTTTCATTTGCAAACAAAGCATTACACTCCAAAAGTCAACAAAATTGCATGTAGCACAAACATCCTCATGTGAAAAGCAGGAGCTGGATAAAGATGGGCCTTAACAGACCGCTCAATTTCTGACTTGAAAGGTACACAAGCAGCGCTGGCAGTCAAAGTGAAGAGTTCCTCAGAAAACAATTTTGGGACTACTTTAATGCAAAGAAAAGCAGGAAATAAAGTTCAACAGCTGCATTCCATAAAGCATACTGGCAGTCATTTGTCAAAAAAAATAAATAAAAATAAAATTAAAAATAAAACTCTTCTAGTGAAAAATGGCTCAAGCCTTAGGAAGGAAGAAGGAAGAGAGAGGAAGGGAGAGGAGGAAAGAAACCAGCTCCAGCTACAGTGCTTGGTTTTGAGCAACAAAGATTCCTGAAATACTTTCCAAAATAAACCTGTGGCAAAATGCTGAACTTGGAAACAGAAATAGACAACTTGATGCACAAAATAATCAGTTCTAAAATAGTCAAAATGTACAAAAGGATACAAAGCATTTGTGGTGTTGACTGAGAAATTAACCATGTACATTTGCTAAACGTAGAAATCTGGGGACAGAGACTGAAAAATACAATGATCCCCAAGGCTATTTATTTTGGCATTACTTATTTATAAAGTAAATACATAAAATTGAAAGTCTTTCCTATAACCTGCTTCTCCAAATCTCTCGGAGTCTTTGTTTCAGGTCTAGTCTGGCCTCCCTCATTTTTGTTCTCAGTCTGCCTGGATCCTGAGGTCACTGGATTCTGTGCTCCCAGCGCGTGTCCATTCCACAGTGGAATGTGAGAAAGTAGTAAAACACAAAAATAAAAATAAATAAGATTCTATGTTTGAGTCTGAGTGAGAGCAGCTAGAGGTGACTTAGATTAACTGAAAAAGGTGTAAAAGAATTTTGCTAAAATCATGCCTCAAAGAGTCTACAGTATTAATCGTGTAATACAGCACTACGCCACACGAGGGCACTATATGGTCAGCTTACTCAGATGAAAGCAAAATGTAAACGGAGTTTATAAGAACAAGATTTGATGAAAATAAAATTACATTCTCTCCCAGGTAATAAAAAAAATCAAAATTCTGGAACATTTAAAGACCCTATGTGTGGTTTGTAATAAAATGGTAATAGCTTGACTTGCTCTCATCCATTTCACCTGCAACTTGGCCGCTATCAGTTTTTCAAACAGCTTAGGAATTTTTCAACGTAAAGTCATTTACACATTCTATTTATCTCTGCCTAGGACACTCTCCGACCTCATTGTAATCTTTTAGGTCTCAGCTGAAATGCAATTTCCTCAGAGACAGCTAACCTAGACACCTTACCTAACGCAAGTCTCTCTTACGCAACATGCAACTGTATGTCATCCCTCGGTGTATTTTAGTCATGGCACTTACCGAAAGTATTTTATTTATGCACATCGCACATTCCTATGTGAGTTTTGTCTGTTCCCTTCAATATGCTTTAAGCTCCATGAGGCTAAATACCTGTCAGTTTTGGTCACTGTCTAATCCCCAGAGCCTAGGACACTGGGGCATAATAGAAACAAAGCTATGTGTTGAATGAATGAATGAATCTCTGTGACTGTGGCTTATTTCTCCCTACAAAGTTTGACTGAGCCCCACACTCTCACAGAAATCTTTAAAATAATAACAAAAAAGTAGTGAATGTCACCATGTGTTTTCTGACCAATAAACCTGAGAGCTTGTCTGGAGGTTATATGAATTATGGAGCGTCATGATATACTCTTTATTCAACATTGCTTCTCTTCTATTTAAAAACCTGCCCTTCTTTGGAAAGGGTGAAGTGGGACAGGCTGAAGAACACAGATGTTTGAGGGAAGAATGCTTACATTCACCTACTTTGTGATAACTTTACCCTTGTTAAAACGGAAATACAGAAAAGAGGTTACGGAGGAGTTTAATGCTGCCCTTTCTTAGAACGAGAACAACACAATTCTCTTTTCTTTGTCTCCAACTTTACAGGTACTTACTGTGGCGTATAAAATGGTCACTTACAAATTAGACCAACAAAAGGGTATTAAAAGTATTTGTTTATGGGACATCGGGGTGTAAAACACACCACTCAACATCGTGATGTAACTTTACACGACAATAGGGAAGGAGATAGAAAAGACAAAATGCACAGGGTGGGGGGACAACAGCAGGGCAAAGTGATCCGAAGACAATCTCCACAGAGTTCCAAGATCATGTGGATTCCAAAAGGCCAGAGGCCATTTGCTCCTTGATATTAACTCCAGGCTTAGCGTGATACTACAATGTAATTGTGGATGAAGTAGATAAGTGCGTCTTGAAGGCTTAAACCAAAACTATGGTTGGTCATAAAGAGGTGGCCGTGTTTTTTTGTTTTGTTTTGTTTGGTTTTTGGTTGTTTTTTTTTTTTTGGCCGAGGAAGAATTGGTTAGGGTATAAGGTCTGCATTTCAGGCTTCCATCATCAAAGACTGACAAATTCAGGCGAGCTGGAGTGAAGGTTAGGTCTTCCCCAGCCGTGGTCTTCACAGAGTGGGGGATCAGACCAGCAGGATTAAGGGGAATTCGGTGACCTTGTTACTCATAGGTCAGTAGCTTGGGGTTGCGCTTTCTCCTTTTTTCAACCTGTAGTCGACACAGCAAAAAGGCCCAGAACTGGCGAAGGAACAAAGCAGCAAAAAGTGAGGCCCAATAAAAGCTTCAGGCTCAAGAAGACCCCTGAGAAACGAAAGGGAGAGACTATTCCAGGGGACAGTAGGTGAAAAGGAGATAACTAAAAGCGCAGTGGCAAAATGTTCTTACACGTAAGGGATGTTCGTTAATGGACAAATATTCATGGCACTATGATCTGTTAGGACAAATGTAGAATCATCTGTATGCTTTAAATACCGTGTGTGTAAGATTTTAACTGTTTATTAGAAGTCCGAGAACCCCGTTTAAGGTATCTGGATATTCCCTCCCCTTCCTTTCCAAGATTCAGACACTACTAAGTGTGTAGCAGGATGAGCCGCAGACAAAACCCCTCAGACGCCGAGTTGTAGAAGGAAGGGCTTTATTCAGTGGGGAGCATCAGCAAGCTACTGCCTCAAAACCCGAGCTCCCAAAGTGCACAATTTCTGTCCCTTTTAAGGGCTCACAACACTAAGGATTTCACAAGAAAGGGTCGTGATTGATTTGAGCAAGCAAGGGGTACGTGGCAGGGGCTGCATGCACCGGTGGTCAGAGTGAAACGGAACAGGGCAGGGAGTTTCACAATGTTCTTCCATACAATGCCTGAAATCTATGGGTAACATCAGGTTCTAAGTCATGAGTTGATTTTTAGCTACTAGGTTTAGGCCAGGCAGGCCCAGGCCTGGTTTTGGGTCTGGCGCTGGGCTGCCTGTCTTTGATTTCACTTCCTTGTTTTTTTCTTAAAACAGGTACTGAGTATAAAACAGTATAAAACAATATGAGAGGGTCTCTCTCTTCCCTCAAGGGTAAAAATAAGATTGCGACAAATCTAAACTTTATGGAAGTCAAATAAAAAACACTTAAACATATGTAAATAATTGCATACATAAAATATTGCATTAAAATGCCTCCTAAGTGTCACGTAGTCTTTAAACAAATACATTTTCAATGATGGCACAGCTTTTTGGTTCCATTTCTATTTTAATCTCTGATATTCGCACATACCTGTGCACACGTGGAAACATCTATTACTGTTTCAAAAAGACAACTATTAGCAAAGTTCTTACATACACCTGCATATCATGCATTAGAATCAAGTACTTTATTCATTTCATGTCTTCAAAATTACGTTAATGTACTAATCAGGTATTCCATCCTTTCTACAGTATGGTCTTCCTAGAATAAGCTACCCAACTTTCTCAAAGGTGCAAAATGACCATATTTAAAGTTTGGATGAAATTTAATTCATCTTTAATTTGTTTCTGTCACTTTACTATGTTCTGGGGTGTTTTTTTAATCTCTCTCTCTCTCGCTCTCTCTCTCCCTCTCTCACTGTCACACACACACAAACACACATGCCTGGTGCTGTCAGCTCTGAGATTTCTGATGATCAAGAGAAACAGGACATCTTTTAAACTTGAAGTACATTCATATGTCAATGAATGACAATGTGTTTGCGCCATTACAGACAAAATCACAGCAGTCTTTATTTCCAAAAGCCAAAAATGTAGGGCTCAATCAACATAAAATGTCATAAGCAATAATTAAATAAATGCCAATAGAATGACCTTATAATTTTCAAACCCATGTCAGATAAAGCTATAAGAGATATCCAAATGCCAATACATATGATATTAATACCTGTGTTTTGTGGTATTAAGAACACGAAAAAATAGAAAATTCTATGAAGTTCAAAGTTCTTTAAAGTTAGATGGAAAAGGCATTCATTGGTATTCCCACGAAGTTTTACGGTTTAGTTGGAAAATACACATATGTTTCTTAAGAGCTAAAATAATGCATTCGACATACAGACAAAGGACCAATGTAGGTGGGAGGGCAGAGTTCTGTGATTAGACAGGAGAATTAGAAAATCTGTTCCAAGTAACTCCAGGGAATGGGTGGTATAACTTCCTCCTTGAGGTCCGAGGGTCACCAACATAAAAGCTCTACATAAGTTTTTATTAGTAGCTCAGAAAAAAAAATAGAATCTAAAAAGATCAAAATCCTGGCAAAGATTTCCGGTCATAATAAATCATAGTCGCGCAGGATGACATGATCCCCCACAGCATAAGATTTAGAATTAAGTGTTTGGTATTGTGAGTATCTTCAGTTACCAGATAGTCGTTGCTTTCATGATGTGTACACGTCTCCTTAGCCTCGGCAGGGTTTCCAATTAAGCATAGAAATACTTTAAAAATTTGAAATCCTAGTAAAGATAGTTTGGCATTGGAAAGGATCCAATCTGTGTTGGAAATCTACATACGTGTAATGTTTAAGAGAACTTCGCTTATGAGAGAAAGCTTCGTTTTGTTTTTTGAGAGAGAGTCTCACTCTGTCGCCCAGGCTGGAGGGCAGTGGTGGAATCTCAGCTCACTGCAACCTCCCCTCCCAGTTCAAGCAATTCTCCTGCCTCAGCCTCCTGAGTAACTGGCACTACAGATGCACCCCACCACGCCCGGCTAATTTTTGTATTTTTAGTAGAGACAAGGTTTCTCCAGGTTGGCCAGGCTGGTCTTGAACTCCTGACCTCAGGTGATCTGCCCTCCTTTGCCTTCCAAAGTGCTGGGATTACAGGCATGAGCCCCCATGCCCAGCAGAGAGTGAGTTTTAAAGGTACAATATCTAATATGCAGTTGAGTACTTGAAACAGATATTTGATTTTAAATTTCTTACTAATATAAACAATATTGGAACATTTGGCAAAGCGTTTGGATTCACCATATTGATTGTTCTTACAAAAATAAAATTATCGGGGAAATTTTGTTTGTAGATGCAGACACTAAAGAACTTAAGTGAAATAAAATATATTACATTTGGAATTCCTAGTGAATTGGAATGATGGTTTCATAATTTCAAACTTAAAATATGTAATTATTTGCTTGATTTTGACATGGTATTTTAAATTGATATTTTAGTATTTATATATTATTTTGGAACAACTAGATGCATTTTAGGGTCACTATTTTTATTAATTAGATTTATAAAAGTTATTTAGATATGCAGAAAAAATTTACTGTCCTAAATTTGAAGCACTCAAAAAATAAGTTATAAAGGTTTATAAATAAATTTAAAAATATTTGAAAATGTCTTACATTTGTAAACAAGATTAAAAAAATTCATAAGCCCTTAAAATAATTGCTGCAATTTCCCATTTTAAAAATAAAATAATCTCAGTAATGAAAGAGACCTAGAGAAGAACTAGGCTTATAAATCTATAAATTGAATAGCAAATGTTAAAAATGAGCTTTAGAAGTTTTCTCTGCACAAAAAAGAAGACAAAAGAAGTCATTAAACCCTACATTCATTTTTAATTACAAGTCGGATATTATTTAAGAGAGCAATAATATGTCCCCTTTCATGTAATGTCCAGAATTCAAAGGAACCACAGGATGTCATGTCGTTTATTCTCCGAAGTGGAATGCCATCACTTCCGCAGATAATACTGATTAATTTGAGCCAGCCTTCCACCTACATCCCCTATGCAAATAAACTTTACAAAGCCTTTCATTACATTATATACAAATATTTCTTCTCTTCATCAGTCATATTCTAATTATAGAGGCTCAACCAGGTAAGTTTAGCCTGACAAATATCTATGCTTATTATTATAGATTCACAAAGAGCTCCTTCTTCCTTATTAGTCAGATAATGTTCTTTCCTTTTACCCTATAGACAAAGGATGCGATTCATTAGGAAGTATTCCCCAACAGAGAAAATGTTTATATAAGCTTATTGATGTGTTCTTTTCAAATGCAAGGTAATTTAAATTTTCTTTAAATGGTATTTTTCTTAAGAGAGTAAAAAAAAAGGGAAACAGATGTTTTCATCACAAACACCATTTACCAACCAACCCAAAATGCATGGCCATTTATATTAAACAAGAAAACAAGTAGAACATGTGATTGCCTACATTTGTGCCGTATAAATTCATTGTCATTACTCTCAACTGAACTCCTGATGCTGCCTAAAAAAAGAGAGACCACGTTTATTTTCTCAATTCAACCCATCACCCTTCAGAATGACTATTTTAATCTTTCACCACAAACACAACCTGTATTTCCCTCTGCTGTCCTTAATCTTTGTCTCTTTCTTCCCTGAAACAAACAAAAGCCAAGACAGGAAACTGTGCTGCATCCTCCTCTAGTCAACCTAACGCCAGTCTTTCCTATGGCCCCTCCGCCACCTGTGGAGGAACATTCCAAAGTCAATGTCATTTCTTCCACCTGAAACAAATTTTACATGTGTTACCACTGTCCTGATTTTGTGTTTCCTCCTAAGCTCTTCAGGAAGATTGTCAACATTACCCATCCTAAGTCTCCCTCTCTTATTCCTCTACACGGTCCAATTCCATTGCTGCTGGCATGACTTGACCAATTTAGCTGCATTCACTACTGAAACAAAAGGGCGAATCACTACTTTGTTCCTATTGCAGACATTATTTATTGACTGTGCAAGATTACTAGACACAATCTAGCACACTCTTTTAACACACACATACACACACACACATAAACACACATACACACACATACACACACACATACACACACATACACACACATACATACACACACATACACACACACATACACACACACATAAACACACATACACACACATACACACACACACACATACACACACATACACACACACACATACACACACACATACACACACATACATAAACACACATACACACACATACATACACATACACACACACATACATACACACACATACACACACAGATACACACACACACACATACACACACACACACATGCAGTTTTCCATGTGCTACCAGTTGTGTTCCCAGGGAAGGAGAATGTCAGATGGATACTAACAAGAAGGATGTCTTTTATGGAATTCTCTTGGGATCAATACCTAGGAAAGTAGAGAGAAGCATGGTAGGACAAGGAGAGAAAGTGGGCTGGACGCAGCTTCAGCCTATGGGGACACTGGTAAAATAACACTTCAGAGTTGTATAAAGACCAAGTTCTAGTTGGAACGGGTAGACTGTGCCTTCATATCCGTCTATTGATCAGTCATTGGTTGCAGGCAGTTGAGACCACCCTTAAAGAGGGCTGTGATCACAGCACCCATCATACAATGTAACCTCATTCTGAGGATGTTCCTCACACCTCTATCATTCTTGCATCTTGATTGTTCCTTACCAGGTCCTACTTTTCTACTTAATTTTAAAGTGTTGAAGTTCCTCATAATTTCTTTTCCCCACTCTTCATGCAATATACACTCAATGCAATCTCACCTACTCCCATTCTTTCCTTTAATAATGATAGACTGAAGGGACCCAAATTTATATCTGTACCAGATATTTCTTCTAGCTCTACACATATATTTGCAAAACCTACTTGTAGAATTCTACTCACCATCTTCCCCCACTTCCTGTTCTTTCCCAAACAATCTTTCTTTTTTCTTGCTCCACAAACAGAAACTAGAATGATTTCTTTAAAAATACAAATGAGGTCAAGTTACCCTTCTGCTGAAACTTTTCGGTATCTTCCCAGTACCCTTCAGAAAAGGTAAGAACATTCTTAAAATGACTCTTTCAAAGCTCTGCACATTCTGATCTACGTTTCTTCCTTAAGTTCCTCTCTAGGTTAATTTTACTTATTCATACGTCCTCCTTGATCCCTGTCATTCGGTGAATCTTTCTTTATTTTTAAAGTATCTGTTTAAATGGCATTTCTTTAAAAACTCTTACTCATTGTCCAAAAGTAGTTAAGGATTTTGTTCTATAATATCACTCTATCTTTGTGTTTATTCAAATGACAAAATTATTTACTTTATTCTTTTGTTTCATATATTTTTCTTCTGTTTGACCGTGAGTTTCAAGGGGGCAGGGGAACAGATTATCCTATTTTGTTTGTTTTTAGTCTATCCCCAGTGCCTAGAATAAGGCTTGATGCACAGAAAACATTTTATGTATGTATACGCTGAGAAAAGCAGTATGATTGAAGAATGCGTAAATAGTGACTGGAAAATGAACATGTGAATCCCAGCACTTTGGGAGTCCGAGGAGGGCAGATCACGAGGTCAGGAGTTTGAGACCAGCCCAGCCCACAGGTGAAACCCCGTCTCTAGTAAAAATACAAAAATTAGCCAGGCATGGTGGTGGACACCTGTAATCCCAGCTACTTGGGAGGCTGAGGCAGCAGAATCGCTTGAAGCCAGGAGGCAGAGGTTGCAGTGAGCCAAGATCGTGCCAGTGCACTCCAGCCTGGGCAACAGAGTGATACTCTGTCTAAAAAAAAAAAAGAAAAAAGAAAATGTACATGCATAATTTAGCATGTGTTTCTACCACTGAACACAGTGTGGGAAACATAGGAATATAAATCAGGATGATGCAGATGAGTAAATAATTCTGAATTATTTAATAGTCAGGATTTATAGCTAGGATTATTTTCAAAGGCCTATTGATATGCAATGGAGATGGATGAGCATGTACTACTTGAGGGCAGAAGAAAATCTCAATGAAAAATAGGGAGTAGAAATCTGAAGACAACAAAGAGGATGGCAAGATAATTGCTTTTCCAAAGTAATACAAATGAACACACTTAAAAACAGGCATGGGTAAGTTCACTATGGCAAAATGTCCAAATATATACTGGGAAGCAAATGGAAAGTTTTATCTTGACTTTCGAGGTGAACAGAGATCTACAGGGATAAATATTTTATAGCTGAGAAAACATGTGAAAAAGGGGAGAAATGGCTGGGCACGGTGGCTCATGCCTGTAATCCCAGCACTTTGGGAGGCCGAGGCTGGCGAATCACCTGAGGGCGGGAGTCTGAGACCAGCCTCACCAACATGGAGAAACCCCGTCTCTACTAAAAACATGAAATTAGCTGGGCATGGTGGCGCATGCCTGTAATCCCAGCTACTAGGGAAGCTGAGGCAGGAGAGTCGCTTGACCCTGGGAGGCAGAGGTTGTGGTGAGCTGAGATTGCGCCATTGAACTCCAGCCTGGGCAACAAGAATGAAACTCTATTTCAAAAAAAAAAAGAAAAACAGGAGAAACTTGCCCCAAATCATTTGGTTAAAAAGTTGCATATTTAAAATGTGAACCAGCCAGGCGCGTTGGCTCACACCTGTAATACCAGCACTTTGGGAGGCCGAGGCAGGCAGATCACCTGAGGTCAGGAGTTTGAGACCAGCCTGGCCAACATGGTGAAACCCCATTTCTACTAAAAATACAAAAATTAACTGGGCGTGGTGGCGGGTGCCTGTAATCCCAGCTACTTGGGAGCCTGAGGCAGGAGAATCACTTGAACCCGGGAGGCGGTGGTTGCAGTGAGCCGGGATCGCACCACTGCACTCCACCCTGGGCAAGAGTGAGATCCTGCCTCAAAAAAAAAAGAAGTGAAACAGTTTCTTTCTAACCTCCAAATGCACAATATTCCACGACACCAACCCTACACCAAAGAAATATGTAGAAGTTTATAAAAATGGTTATTAACTGATTTTTTTCAGCACCAGAATCAACTATCCTGACTCTAGCTTTAGAAACGTAAGTTAAAAAAAGAGGAAAATAACTTCGAAGGAAGTAATTCTTTGAAAGCCGTTAGGACAACACAATGATTTGAGGGTCTTGTGCTTTTCCATGAAAAGGTGGGGCTAAGTCTGTTGTAGAGGGTGAAGGAGACACAGGAGTTAAAAATGTGCCAACACCGTGGCCCTTGGAAATAACTTGTAAGATCAAATGAAAATCGCAATCGAGACTGTCACTTTTCGATCAGATTGTTTTCAATCGATAATGAGTGCAGGCCCGCAAATGTGTATGGGTGTTATGTGGCATATCAAGGTACATTTCTGCAGAACATACTCAGTGCAATATGGCTTGTGGGTACAACATTCCTTTATATAATTGCACTCAACTAATGTATGCCTTGGAAAGCAAGCACATCAAACATTATGTCTTAACAGACTTCTGAAAGAAAAACTGGAGTTCCTGGTGGCTCTTAAACAGTCTGCTGGTTATTTTATGGCATAGAGGAGAAAATTTACCCTGCAGAAATCTAGCCGAGCACATCCTCAGACTGATCACATTCACCTTCTCATCATGGTTCCAGTCTCAATTAAAAAAAAAAACAACAACAAAGAATCATATTTCAGTAATCTGTTCTGAATCATACAGGGAAAGTCCATGCTGAGATAATACTTACGCATCTGTCTTAGAACATGTCTAGAATATTTACTAGGAAGACTCACTATCAAAAGGGATTTTGGCATATGTGCATTAATTCAGCAAGCCTCATTTCTTCAATACCAAACATGCGCCAGACATTGTCCTAGGAAGAGAGGATTTAGAAAAAAAAAAAATAAAGATATATTTACCGCAGTCCAGCCATAGAAAAAGATAAGTAAGTAATTAAATGCAGGAGTATACTATAGCTTCAAAGATAAAACTTATGAAGGTCTGGAAATTAGCACACATGGGATAAAACAGTCACTTCTACATAAGAGGAGGCGATTATCAAGAAGATTCACATAAGATTCAGTATTGAGCTAAGGTTAAAGAGAGAAGCATTGTTCTTGGACCAAGTTTTCTGGGAGGTGGGAGAGTAAAAGAAGTCCGGGACCAAAGGAAGCTACAACAGAGAGCACTGAACGAGCAGCCTTGCAGGTCTGACCCAGACTGCCATCTGAGAAAATTACAGGCAGTTTGATTGGCTGGGGCACAGGCCGTGAGGTGGGGCATGATGAGTGACAGCTGGAACCAGGCAAGGCTCATAAATGTCACACTAAGGAATTTTCACTGTTTTCTACCAGCCACTGGAAGAAACTGAAGAGCTTAAAGCAAGATAATGGCACATCACAAAACACATGGATTCGAGGTGGTAAGACAAAAAGAAGTTACTGTAGCAGAAGCATCAGGAAGTAGACTTGTATTAATTTAACTGCAAAATAATTACTTCTCCTACCCCCACAACAACATTCCAACACACAGAACTAATGTGGGTTATTAATTATTTCCCACTGTTCCCTACTGAAACAACATACTTTCAACTTTATTCTTTCAGTTCTGAGCGTGCTTATCTGCAAAGATATATAACCTAGTCTCCACGTCTTATCATAGAAAATTAGTACAGGTGACTTGTCTATTTTCAAACAGGGAGAAAAATAGAAATAGATGCATTTAGTCCTTCTGAATTAACCAGCTAAGCTACTTGAGGAGGAAGAGATTATATCAAAATTGTAAACTTTTAAAACTAATTTAACATTATAACCACAAATGGATATATAAATTTTTTTCCTTCAGGGAATACTTGGGAGAAAAATTAGAATCCATGCTCCTGCCTTATTCAAAGCAAAATGATATTGGGTGCAGCTGTTCATTTCAAAGGCCACTGCACATCTCCCATAAAAGCAGTGTGCTACAGTGATAAAAACTGCCCACCAATGGTCATGCCTATGCGCGTTTTCTAAGGTGTTTGCCACCCTCCTGTCAAGAGGTGAAGTCTGTTTCTTTAACTCCTGAATCTGGGTTGCCCACGTGGCTTGCTTTGATCAATGAAATGTCACAGAAGTTATGTTCTAGGACTTTTGAGCTCAGGTCTTCAGTTTCTACTTTCCCTTTCGGAACTCAGCTCCGAATAAAGAATTCCGGAATCTCCTATTAAGGAGGGTAACCACACAGAGAGACGGGAGAGTGACAGGCCACAGGCAGAAACACAATCTACATGGAAGAGACCCATGGCATTCCAGCCAACAGCAAGTACCAGGCCCCACGTGCAAATGAGGCCAATGGGTTCCACTATGTCCAGCTGAGCTGTCCCAGCCAAAACCATGTCAATCATGGACGAGTTCTCTCTTCTTCATCCTGCCCATATTGCTGTCTCATGGCATCATACCCAATAAAATGGCTGTGATTTGAAGTCATTAAGCTTTGCGGTGCTTTATTACATAGCAACATATAAATAATAATGAGTAGTAAAATGCTTATTGCTAACTTTTCAGTGTAAAATTCCAGTGGCAGACCATGATGCCATGTAGAAAATATCTGGCTCAATTCGTACAAAAATGGCACAGCGTGTGGGACTCAGAGGAAACACCACGGTAGCAGGCCCTATATGCACAGCAGGACACACAGGAAGCCAGTGTCCAAGGAGCTGAAGGTGACCCTGTGGCCTTTCAATATTCACACGAAGAAGCAAAAGCAATAGCACAGCATATCCTGGTCGGTGATGTGTGTGTATGTGTATGTGTCACAGCTGCATTAGACCAGACCACGTGGTAACATTGTCTAAAGAAAGAAATAGAAAATACATAGAAAGCTCTAAACTTGTTTTTCTTTAGAAGTTATGTCCCAACCATGATAAAAGTGTTATTTTTCCTCCTTGAGGAAACAAAGAAAAATCAACGATAACATTTCTACCCATTTTTTTTTTTTTTTGCTGTTATATCCATTTTATGATGCTTTGCAAGTACTATTTATTCTTACTTTTACAGCCAGTCAGAATGTGTTTGGGTTTCTCTTATTTCTGTCTTTTTAAAGCTTCAACATTAAAGTTCTTTAGTACATCACACATTGCAATATTAAAAGAAAACACTATCTTGCCTAAATAAGCAGTATCGTATAATATCCAGTCGAAACTAACTTCAATGTACGTGATATGAATATTGCTTTCTGAAAACTTTACGGTCTGTTTGGACCACTCAATATGTAATTTTTAAACTAGGATGCCATAGCGTTTAAACAGTTTTCACATCAGAAATGTAAGAAGTGCTTCTCCTCAGCAAATGTAAAAGAACACACATCACAACAAACTATCTCTCAGACCACAGTGCAATCAAATTAGAACTCAGGATTAAGAAACTCACTCAAAACTGCACAACTACATGGAAACTGAACAACCTGCTCCTGAATGAGTACTGGGTACATAACGAAATGAAGGCAGAAATAAAGATGTTCTTTGAAACCAATGAGAAAAAAGACACAACATACCAGAATCTCTGGGACACATTCAAAGCAGTATGTAGAGGGAAATTTATAGCACTAAATTCCCACAAGATAAAGCAGGAAAGATCTAAAATCAACACCCTAACATGACTATTAAAAGAACAAGAGAAGCAAGAGCAAACACATCCCAAAGCTAGCAGAAGTCAGGAAATAACTAAGATCAGAGCAGAACTGAAGGAAATAGAGACACAAAACACCCTTCAAAAAAACCAATGAATCCAGGAGCTGGTTTTTTTTAAAAGATCAACAAAATTGATAGACCGCTAGCAAGACAAATAAAGAAGAAAAGAGAGAAGAATCAAATAGACGCAATAAAAAATGATAAAGGGGATATCACCACCGATCCCACAGAAATACAAACTACCATCAGAGAATACTATAAATGCCTCTATGCAAATAAATTAGAAAATCTAGAAGAAATGGATAAATTCCTGGACACATACACCCTCCCAAGACTAAACCAGAAAGATGCTGAATCCCTGAATAGACCAACAACAGACTCTGAAATTGAGGCAATAATTAATAGCCTACCAACCAAAAAAAGTCCAGGATTCACAGCTGAATTCTACTAGAGGTACAAAGAGGAACTGGTACCATTCCTTCTGAAACTATTCCAAACAATAGGAAAAGAGGGAATCCTCCCTAACTCATTTTATGAGGCCAGCTTCATCCTGATACCAAAGCCTGTCAGAGACACAACAAAAAAAGAGAATTTTAGACCAATATCCCTGATGAACATCGCTGCGAAAATCCTCAGTAAAATACTGGCAAACCGAATCCAGCAGCACATCAAAAAGCTTATCCACCAAGATCAATTTGGCTTCATCCCTGGGATGCAATGCTGGTTTAACATACGCAAATCAATAGATATAATCCATCACATAAACAGAACCAAAGACAAAAACCACATGATTATCTCAATAGATTTAGAAAAGGCCCTTGACAAAATTCAACAGCGCTTCGTGCTAAACACTCTCAATAAATTTGGTATTGATGGGACGTATCTCAAAATAATAAGAACTATTTATGACAAACGCACAGCCAATATCTTACTGAATGTGCAACAACTGGAATCATGCCCTTTGAAAACCGGCACAAGACAGGGATGGCCTCTCTCACCACTCCTATTCAACATAGTGCTGGAAGTTCTGGCCAGGGCAATCAGGCAAGTGAAAGAAATAAAGAAATAAAGAGAAATAAATATTCAATTAGGAAAAGAGAAAGTCAAATTGTCCCTGTTTGCAGACGACATGATTTATATTTAGAAAACCCCATCATCTCAGCCCAAAATCTCCTTAAGCTGATAAGTAACTTCAGCAAAGTCTCAGGATACAAAATCAATGTGCAAAAATCACAAGCATTCCTATACACCAGTAACAGACAGAGAGCTAAATCATGAGTGAACTCCCATTCACAATTGCTACAAAGAGAATAAAATACATAAGAATCCAATTCACAAGGGATGTGAAAGACCTCTTCAAGGAGAACTACAAACCACTGCTCAATGAAATAAAAGAGGATACAAACAAATGGAAGAACATTCCATGCTCATGGATAGGAAGAATCACTATTGTGAAAATGGCCATACTCCCCAAGGTAATTTATAGATTCAATGCCATCCCCATCAAGCTACCAATGACTTTCTTCACAGAATTGGAAAAAAACTACTTTAAAGTTCACATGGAACCAAAAAAGAGCCTGTATTGCCAAGCCAATCCTAAGCAAAAACAACAAAGCTGGAGGCATCATGCTACCTGACTTCCAACTATACTACAAGGCTACAGTAACCAAAACAGCATGGTACTGGTACCAAAACAGATACATAGATGAAAGGAACAGAACAGAGGCCTCAGAAATACCACCACACATCTAAAACCATCTTATCTTTCACAAACCTGACTAAAACAAGAAATGGGGAAATGATTTCCTATTTAATAAATGGTGCTGGGAAAACTGGCTAGCCATATGTAGAAAGCTGAAACTGGATCCCTTCCTGACACCTTATACAAAAATTAATTCAAGATGGATTAAAGACTTAAATGTTATATGTAAAACCGTAAAAGCCCAGAAGAAAACCTAGGCAATACCATTCAGGACATAGGCATGGGCAAGGACTTCATGACTAAAACACCAAAAGCAGTGGCAACAAAAGCCAAGATAGACAAATGGGATCTAATTAAACTAAAGAGCTTCTGCACAGCAAAAGAAACTACCATCAGAGTGAACAGGCAACCTACAGAATGGGAGGAAATTTTTGCAATCTACCCATCTGACAAAGGGCTAATATCCAGAATCAACGAAGACTTTAACAAATTTACAGGAAAAAATCGAACAGCCCCATCAAAACGTGGGCAAAGGATATGAACAGACACTTTTCAAAGGAAGACCTTTATTCAGCCAACACACACATGAAAAAAGGCTCATCATCACTGGTCATCAGAGAAATGCAAATCAAAACCACAATGAGAAACCATCTCACACCAGTTAGAATGGCCATCATTTAAAAAGTCAGGAAACAACAGGTGCTGGAGATGATGTGGAGTAATAGGAAGGATTTTACACTGTTGGTGGGACTGTAAAGTAGTTCAACCATTGTGGAAGACAGTGTGGTGATTCCTCAAGGATCTCAAACTAGAAATACCATTTGACCCAGCAATTCTATTACTGGGTATATACCCAAAGGATTATAAATCATGCTACTATAAAGACATGAACACATATGTTTATTGTGGCACTATTCACAATAGCAAAGACTTGCAACCAACCCAAGTGTCCATCAATGATAGATTAGATTAAGAAAATGTGGCACATATACACCATGGAATACTATGCAACTGTAAAAAAGGATGAGTTCATGTCCTTTGTAGGGACATGGATGAAGCTGGAAACCATCATTCTGAGCAAACTACCGCAAGGACAGAAGACCAAACACTGCATGTTCTCACTCACAGGTGGGAATTGAACAATGAGAACATTTGAACACTGGGTTGGGAATATCACACACCAGAGCCCGTCATGGGGTGGGGGGTTGGGGGAGGGATAGCATTAGGAGAAATACCTAACGTAAATGAGGAGTTAATGGGTGCAGCACACCAACATGGCACATGTATACAAACCTGCACATTGTGCACATGTACCCTAGAACTTAAAGTATAATAATAATAATAAAGAAATGTAAGAAGTGCTAAATTACAGATTTTCAAATATTTAGGAGACATTAATATAATGCCATGTTTTTTCTGAACACTTATTAAGCACAGTTAACAAAAACAAATAGAAATGATAAAGTTTTGTTAATATTTCATGTTAACTCCCATTTTTATTTTAATTAATTTCTGGCTTGAAACCATTGGAAATTTGTTTTTAACGAACAGAATTAAATACATTAGGTCCTTGATAGAATTCTTTTCCTCCAAAGAATATCACCATCCCCCACTTTTAGCTAACTGTCATAATATGTTCTTTTTTTTCCAGATGCTTCTTGTTCCAGAACTGTATACACAAGTTGGACGACTAAACTGATATTTGCATAACAAGAAAAGTGGTCTTTAGACAATTTGGCAAATATGCTCATAGCAGCACCGCCAGGAACTAACCCCCAAAATAGGATCACAGCAGAGTTGGAACGCCAGTGATAGGGCTTTATTTCCAAGCACACAACCAGAGTTAGAGAACACATTCAAATAACCCAGGCCTTTTTTTATGTAAAAATTTTTAATAATCATGGCATTTCCAATGCAAATTTAAAATCTAGTCAGTAGCTTATTTTATTAAGAGACTTCATGGTTTTGACAGGTAATGATCTTTGCTAGAAAGGTCCCCCTCATCCTCCTCCTCCTCTTCTTTCTCAGGTCTATTCTTGATTCTGAAATTCACACCACTGGAATTTTATACCACACCACAGTTACACATTTTTTTCTGAATTTTACTATATTGCATTTTCCTGAGGATTTCTTTAATGCATGCCCTAGTTCTTTGGAGACTTTCAATGCCTGTTTAACAGCTTTCCTTATTCATTAGCAACTTCCTTTAGAATCTAACAAGTCTCTTATGATCCTGGAGTTCTGTCAATTGTAGTAATTTTTTATTGTTTTTATCACACGGTTGGGAATATTTGTTACTTTTTACCCTCACTTAGAAGCTTAATATAACTACTAAAAATGTTATATAACTCTTATTAATGTCTTCATCTTTTGTCATTATGAGTGGCCTAGCCCCTCCATAGACAATTTGAGCCTATGATTTTTCATGGAAGAGGGCATAGTTTAGCTTCATGTATTATTATCCTCTCTCATATTTGCTCTATCAGTATATATTGGAATATGGTTGAATTCTATAGCATGTATTTTATTGCTTTCACACGTTTTATTGCGCTTATGTTTGGATTTCTTCTCATCTGAGAAAGGATTGATTTTCTCATCTCAGTATATTTTTAATAAAATCATAGCTAAGAAAGAACATTTCATCCATCTAAAAGCTAACTTCCTTTCTTTTATTTTGTCCTGAAAAATACTACACCCACACATTTTTGCCAATAGCCTAAGACATTTAGCCATACTAATCTATCCTATTGGCTCCTTGGCTTTGATTGATGGACTAACAAAAATAGCTTGCTTGATGTTTCCAGAGAAAGTATCTTACCCTCATCTGTCTAAAGTATTCCTAACATAGGATTGTCAGATTTAGCAAATAAAAATATAGGATTTCTACTTATATTTCAATTTCATGTAAAAAACGAATAACTTTTTAGTATAAGAACATCTTAAATACTTAGAGGCTTATCTGAAGTTCACATTTAAATAGGTGCCCTGTAAGTTACCAGGCAATCCTGTCCTAAAGGAATAATATTCAAATCTCTCTTTAGCTTTTCCTCCAAATGTTGCTTAAAAATTTTCTGGGAAAATCATTAGTTTTATCTCCAGAAGCAAGACACTGTTGTCAGAAAAGGATGGGTTTCATTTTCTATTATTTTCATGTACTTGATTATTTATGATATTAGAACTGGGATCTCAGGACTGGCCTTGTGTAGCAATCAATGGTGGCTGACCATTGGTTGCTCTTTAGGAAAAAGGGTCATAAGCCCCCTTTTGCTCACTTCCCTGCCCCTTGAAATTAACTTATTGATTTAAATTAAAAGCATTGCATGCCTACTCTACGATGAATATTGTGATGTCAAGAATCCCAAACAAGCAGCAAGATTCTGTCCACCAGAAATGTTAAGCATATGTAAACCGGAGGCGGGCGACTGGGAGGTACCAGAATATGCTCTTTGTATTGATTTTAGTACCTGAACTTATGTGCTTTAATTGAGTTATACTTACCTATAAATTGATGCTCCCATCATTGAAAACAGCTTATGCTGTTACAGAATACATTGCGTAAGTGTATGGATTCCTTTACAGTCAACCAAAGGGTAAACGTGACATGAAGAAGAAAAAATACGCTAACTAAATGAAAATTGGGAGTCATAAAAACATTTTTATAGAACTATAGAAATGATCTAAATCTCTTTTGGTGGGCTTTCTTTGCATCAGTACTACAAATGTTGGATTGTCCCAGCTCTGTCCTCAGACATCTCTGTAATCAGTATCTTGTCAGAGATCCCTGAAGAGGGGTTCTGGAGAGCCCTGGAAGGTTCTTGAGACCTCTCGAGGCAATCCAAAATGTCTTCCCGAAATGCCTTGGCCCATCATTTCACTCAGATATCTATATAAAGTCTCCCCTTAGACAGATCTTCTCTGACAACCCATTAGAAAATAGCAGCCTCTGTTACTTCATCACCTTCCCTACTTCACATTTTGTATAGTTCTGTTGCAACCTGAAATAAAATAATTTAAACCGAAATATAAATAGCACATTTGTTTATATTGGGTTTCCCACACAAGCTCAAAGAATGTAAGGACATGTACTTTTGTTTATTACTTTATCCCCAACACATTCAATAGTACATACCATATTGCATGTCTACAGAAATCGTTTGTAATTTTTTTGTACAATGAATGTATTTTATCTGATAGTTTTTCTTGGCAGTGAAAATATGCTTTTCCCTTACAGCTGCTCTTATTGAAAGACATTACTCTTAAGTGAATTTCCTCACTCCAGTAATTCAAGAAGAAAAAGTGTATATAGAGAAAAAGCATTAATAGTGTTTTATAACTTATTCCTAAAAATGGGTTGATTAAATGTTTATCATTAGTGCAGCAATGAAGTTTCTTTTAAACTCTGAAAATGAGGGCACATTCAGTGCCTTATATTTTCAATGCCTTGTGTAGACCAAAAATAGATAAAAACAAGAATCACTAGGAAAGTAATATTGTATAAGCCAATCTCTAACAGAGTCACAATAAAACAAATTAATGTTTGAAATTATCACCATTAGGTCAAATCTGTGTCTTGAGCTTCAAAATACTTCATTCATTCAATGGTTAATCGGTCACTGACTACTGTAGGCTGGGTACTGGGGAGCCAAAAGAGAAATTAATCACGGTCATCAATTTAAAAACCAAAAACTCTGTCAGCCAAGTGTATGCAACAGTTTTGCAGAATAAACACAGTGAGTTTGGTTTAAGACAGAGAAATTTAAGTTTCCAGAATATTGGGGAGAAAGTGTCTAATAGGATGGTGGAGTTCATGTAGAGATTCTGGACTGGAAAAATGATTTGGCCACCATTAGCATAGGACTAGATGCCACTGAAGTGGCAGAGATCACTTAGAATAAACGGCAAACAAAAAAGAGGCCTTACTTCCTTGAGATTCTTCTGACTAGGAGCCAGACACTACAGAGCATGGAAAATATTTTGTAAGGTAGAGTTACCGAAGACGGCCTTTTTCTCCGAGATATGCTGACATGCTTAATGTGGGCTTTCTTTACAACAATGTGATCATTCCAACAACTACTAGTTCCACGATGTTTTTAGAGTTTACAAATGTATTACTACAGTGAGTTTTATTGTATCTGAGCCTCGTGAGAGATTTACGATTATCCCTATTTTATGCAAAACTTCAGAAAGTTTAAATGAAAGGTCACAAATAGATGATTGATACCTAATCCACAGCTCTTGGATGACCTATAGCGTCAATGTTTTCAATGAAGAGAAGGTGATTTTCACCACATCCTTCACTTCTAGTTTTTCCTAATTGTTCTATATGACTTTATTGAAAGCTTCACTTCAAAATCAATCTCTCCCCTTCTCAAACTATCTTTCTTAATAAGGATAATTGTTAGGAAGTTCCCACAGCTACCTAACACCCTCTAATTCCCAAGACCTTGTGAATGCTTCTGACTATGAATTTTGAAGGCATTCCAGAAATACAGTTTCAGTTTGATTATAAAGCAAATAACATCTTGGATATTATTATATTTAAATATTTAGAATTATTTAAAATTAATTTTTTGCAAAAAATTCTTGCAGGGAAATGAGAACAAGAGTTTATTTAAGAAGTAGAATTTTATTTCTTTTTCTACAGGTCGACTTACTAACACTGTGGTTCTCCATAGAAATAAATAAAATTCACATACATAAAAAACGGTAGAGAATACTAAATGTGCCAAATAACGAATTCCTTTAAGCATAGATATATATATATACACATATATACACATATATATATACATATATACATACGCACACATATATATACATATATATACACACACACACATACATATACATGTATATATACACACATACATACTTATATACACTTTTATACCTGCCAAGAAAGGTAAGTTTGTCACTGCTTAGAGATTGCTGAAAGCAAAATGAAAGAGTTCCATCAAGTGGTCATATCAAGACACAGCAGTTAGTATTTCACCAATAGAAAGAGGAAAACAATTTCTCTGAAATCTAGTTCAGACATAGATTTCTAACCGAGCTATTAAAATTTTATGCCATGCAACATTAAAAAACACAATTAAATGCATTTTAAACATTATTACTAATTCATTTTCCAATTCATTTTTAAACTGCAAAGAAAATAGAAACTATGTGATTTTTATTTTTTATCTTTTTCATAACGAATACTCTCTCCATATAGTTTGCAGTTGAAAATGCGTGGTTATAATCTTAATTTGCATGTTATAGTCATTTTTTAAAATTAGCAGGTAAACCACAGGTAATACTAAACTAAGTATTTGGATTGCACCGAAAATTCAGAAACTAACTACTTGCAAATGACCTATACATCTTAAAATAGTACAAAATAAATACAAAGAAAACTCTACTCAAGGTTGTTTTAAAAAATAAAATAAGTTATAAAACATAAACATGAGTTAACTTGCTTCTTTTAACAATCTATAGTTTTTGCCTTGCCAAATTTCATCTCCTTCATAAAGACAGACAAAACAGGCATCTTTCTTTTTAAAGTATAATTGATTTAAGGGGTCATCTTCTCATTATTTTGGAAAAACCATCATGGCTTATTTTAATGTTATAAATGCTACTTCTAAATATATATTACAGATTAAGATTTGTTTCTTGCTTAATAAAGCAGTAGTTCATTTAAGCAACCATTGTTTAATTAAACTTTCTGAATATTATATATATATTACTAATGAGATGAGGTTAAACAATAGATTTTTATATAAAACCTTTGAAATATATATTATCTAGACATAAAATTGGAAGCAATGTATTTAATGATTAAGATCATGGATTTTGGCATCAGAGAGATTTGATTTGAATCTAATCTCTTCCACTTTTTTTCTCTGTAACCTGGAGCAATGACAAGCGTACTTTGTTTCATTGCACTTTTCTTGTAGATGTTGTGTTTTTTACAAATTGAAGGTTTGTGGCCAGCCTGCCTTGAGCAATTCTATCCACACTATTTTTTCCAACAGTATGTGCTCACTTTTGGTTTCTGGGTCACAGTTCAATACTTCTCACAATATTTCAGATTTTATCATTGTCATTATATTACTTATGGTTATCTGTGATCAATGATCTTTTATGTCACTATTGTAATTGTGGGACACCATACACTCTGCACATATAAGATAGCAAACTTAATTAATATCATGTGTGTTCCCACTTCTTCAGCAGCTAGCTGTTCTTCCATCTCTCTTCTTCTCCTCAAGCCTCACTATTCCCTGAGACACAACAATATTAAAATTAGACCAAGTAATAACCCTGCAATGGCCTGTAAGTGTTCAAGTGAGAAGAAAAGCATCATACATCTCCCACTTTAAGTCAAAAGCTGGAAATGATTAAACTTAATGAAGAAGGCATGTTGAAAGCTGAGAGAGGCTAAAAGCTAGGTCTCTTATAACAAACAGCCAACTTATGAACACAAAGGAAAAGTTCTTGAAGGTAATTGACAGTGCTACTACAGTGAACAAATGAACGATGAAGAATGTAAAACAGGCTTGTTGCTGATATGAAGAACGTTTTATCAGTCTGGATAGAAAATCAAACCAACTACAACAAGGCCCAAATTATCTTCAATTCTCTTCAGGCTGAGAGAAATGAAGAAGAAAAGTTGGAAACTAGAAGAAGTTGATTGATAATTTTTAAGGAAAGAAGCCATCCCAAAATAAAAGAAAAAGTGCAAGGTGAAGTAGTAGAATGTGCTGATGTAGAAGCTTTAGCACATAATCTGGAAAATCTAGCTAAGATAATAGATGAAGTTTGTTACACTAAACAAGAGATTTTCAGTGTAGATGAAACAGACTTATATTGAAAGAAGATGCTGTCTAGGACGTTCATGGCTAGAAAATAAGTCAATGCCTGGCTTTAAAGCTTCAGTGCACAGGGTGACACTCTTGGTAGGGGCTAATGCAGCTGGTAAATTGAAGTTGAAGCCAATACTGATTAACGATTCTGAAAATAGCAAGAATTATGCTAAATCTACTGTGCCTGTACTCTATAAATGGAGCAAAGTCTGAATGACAGCATATCTGTTAACAGTATGGTCTACTGGATATTTTTATCCCGCTCTTGAGACCTACTGCTCAGAAAAAAAAGTCCTTTCAAAATATTGCTGTTCATTGACAATGTACCTGACCACCCAAGAGTTCCGATGGAGGTGAACAAGGATATCAGTGTTTCTAAGCTCGTTAACACAACATCCATTCTGTAGCCTCTGAATCAAAGAGTAATTTCAACTTTCAAGTTTTATTACATAAGAACTAAACATGGTAAGGTTATTGCTGCCATAATGACTACTCTGATTAATCTGGGTAAAATAAATTGAAAATCTTCAGGAAAGGATTCACCACTCTAGATGACACTAAGGACATTTGTGATTCCTGGGAGGAGTCCAAAATATCAACAATAACAGGAGTTTAGAAGAAGTTGAGTCCAACTCTCACAGATGACCTTGAGGGGTTTAACTCTTCAGTGGAAGTAAATGCGGATGTGGTGGAATCAGCAAGACAACTAGAATTAGAACTGGAGCCTGAAAATGTGACTGAGTTGCTGCAGTTTCAAGATACAATTTTAATGCATTAGGATTTGTTTCTTAGAGATGAGCAAAGAAAGTCGTTCCTTGAGATAGAATCTACTCCTGGTAATGATGCTGTGAACATTCTTCAAATAACAACAAAGAATTTAGAATATTACAGAAACTTAGTTGATAAAGCAATGGTAGAATTTGGGTTTGAAAGAAGTTCTACTGTGGGGAAAAAGCTATCAAACAGCATCACGTTACAAAAAAAAAAAAAATCTTTCATGAAAGGAAAAGTCAACCAATGTGGCAAACTTCATTGCTGCCTTGTTAGAAGAAATTGCCACAGCCATATTAACTTTAAGAAACCACCACCCTGATTGGTCAGCTGCCACCAACACTTGGACCAAACCCTTTACCTGTGAAAAATCACAACTTGATGAAGGAACAGATAATCATTAGCATTTTAACAATAAAGTATTTTAAAATTAAAGTATGTACATTGTTTTTTAGACATACTTCTATTGCACACTCAGCTGCTTATATTGTAATGTAAACATGACTTTTTATGCATTGGAAAACCAACAAACTTGTATGACTCACTTTATTGCAATGCTTGCTTTACTGCAGTGGTCTGGAACTGAATCTGTAATATCTCCAAGGTATGCCTGTATATCTTCATGTATAATAGGGAAGTAATTCTACTGATACAGGTATGGTAGAGCTTAGATAATGTCTCTTATATCAAGCATCTAGATTAGTAGCTGACTATCATCAAAATGAAAACACATGTTTGTGAATTAATATATCCACTGTTCTATCTTGTTATTGGTAGGTGAGAGTGGTGGTGAACTTTCACCTCAAATTGTTTGATTTAAATAGTTGAAAAAATATAAACAAGTAAGGAGACAAAAGACAAATGTATTGCTTCTATGATGACAATACGATCATATTTCTTCTGAGTGCTCTATGACCTTCCTCCAATCTAAGCAATATTTCCATTTCTACTAGAAGCCAGAGAGATTCACACTGTTACCCTTCTTTCTGTCTTTTGGAAATTTGCAGTGATAAGTTGATTTAAAATCCTTACTTAATATCAAGAACAACTCTTCCTGTCAACATGGTAATAAAATGAACACTGAGGATGAAGAGAGAGAGAATGATAAAGTGCATTCAGTAAAACATAAACAAGTAAAGGATGTGGGCGCAAGGTATATAGGAAGTATTAATAGTTGTACTCCTCTCACATATTTTGTCATGTGTGAAATAATTCAAAAGTAAGATGTAAGTAAACCTAAAAGAAAAACTAAAACTCCCTTTAGGAAACCTAAAAGTGAATAGATTCACACTTCAACAAACTTTTGACGATATGTCAGCAAGATGGAAAATAACTACAAAAGGAAAGCTGCAGATACAAGAAGAAATGTTGAGTGAAGAACATGGAAAGCATGTAGATAAACCACAGGGTCTGTGTGAAATAACAAAAAAATTAAATTTGGGAATACAGAAAGGATATAATTAAAATATGGGACAATAAGTAAGACTAGCAGGTGATTTGATTTTTATAATTCTAAGGTCCCTATGTTATATAAAGAAGGAATAGAGAAAATGATTAATGTAGACTTTAAGTAAATAAATCTGTTAAAATTTCATGGTAACTATTAAAAGAATAAAGAGGGAAATAGAATTTAAATAAAAACTTCATGTAAAAGATGCAGAAAAAGTGATAAAAAGTAAAAGCGATGAAGCAAAAGAGGAACATACAAAACAAGAAATAGGATGGTAATGAATCCAAATATATCAGCAATCCTAATAAATGTAAATAAATTAACTTTCTAGTTAAAGGTTAAATTCAATAAAAGATAAGATCCAGGATTATACTATCGAAGAATCACACATGAAAATAAAAACATGGAAAAACTGATACACAAAGGATAAGAAATTAGGCAGCTTAAATATTAGTCAAAGGAAAGCTGGTGTATCTATATTAATATTATAGAGTGAAGTCTTTAAGGCACAAAGCATCATATAGAATGGAAAACATCATAAAACAATGATAATTATACACTCATTTCAACTTTGATGCCTCTAATAACTTGCCTCAAAACATATAAAGAAGTCAACAAACCCATCATACCAAGGAATACACAGTGTTCTCAGGTACGCACGGAGCTTCAGAGAAAGCCGAACCACATGGGGAAGACATAATGCACATATCAGCCAATTCCAAGGAATTATCAGACAGATATACTTCTCTTAGCACAACGAAGTTCAAAGTCAGAAAAAAACATTTTTTTTTTGAAAAATTTGTAGATTTGGAAATAGGAAAGCATATTTAAAACATACAAGAAAGCAATAAAGTCTGAAAACCGATAAATTCAACAGTTAACTTAAGATATTAGGGAAAATATAAGAAACCCAAGCAGAAGAAATGCAATTATAAAAACCAACAATAATAATGAATGAAATAGTAAATAGAGATACAGCAGATTAAAACAAAAAGATTAACAAATCGAAAGGCTAATTCTTATATATTTAATATATGTGTGTGTCTAATCTACTCTCAATATTAAACTATTAATCCTTTCTTTCCTAAATATATATCAACAATGATTGTTATATTTTTTCTATTTTTATATTTACACAGGGAAATGTGATATTCACCATGTTTCACTTAGTGTTTTTTAACTCAGTATCATTTTTGAGGCCAATTTTGAGACCCATGTGTATAGAGAGATACTTTATTCCTTTTAACTATTGCCCAGTAATATATAGATTAAATTTTTATCCATCTATCCCCCATTTGCTATCTACTAATAGTATTTCAAAGCACATCCCTGAATTTTCCTATGCATCTCTGTTACACGTTACCCTAAAGAGAAATGACAAGCTTTTTAGAGAAGTGGCGTACTCAATTTCCCTAAATGTTGGCAAATTGATTATTTAAATGGCATTTAGCAGAAAATCTAACAAAACATTTTTCTTCACATTAAAAAAGAAATCCTTAAATTGCTTCTTAGTTTCTATAAAAATGGAAGAGTGGAGAAGTATTCAGGGCTTTATGTTTTATTCAATTGGATCAATATCCTCCATAATCCTGTGAATCACCTTTTTAAAAAATTTGTAAAACTTAAGACAATATTTTATAGTTTTGCTCCACATTGTTTGAAATTTAGAAACTTTTATTTCTAATTAGATTGCTATGACATTAAGTGTGTGTGTGTGTGTGTGATTGGTAGGTATATAAATTATCTACTACATGCAAGATATAAAAATATGATAAAGTGTTTGGACCTTACCCTTAGAAAACAATATCTCAATAACTGTGGTGTGGCTGAGATGATGTTCAGGTATCATCTCATATTTGCCTACATTTCTAAGTTTATTTCTACATTGCCAAGTTTGTCACTATAACATGGCCATTTCCTGTATAGGAGACAGATGCTCTTTAGGTGTGTCCATCATAAAACTAGTTTAATAAATCAGGACACATTGAAAATAAAATAAGCCTCAAGCATAAAGCAGGACCAATCCTTGAACAAAGTGTATATTCAATATATACTCCATTGGCTTCAATAGTGAAAATATACTGTGAGCTGTCACAAAGTTGGTAAGCTCTGATCCCCAGCGGGTACTGTGCCTGTCCTTTGCATAACTAGAGGGATTGTTAGTCCTCTTTGCATACATCACGATTGTTAATAAAGTGACATTTGTCAAAATGAGTAAGCACCTGTTGCCATGGAAGGTGCCATAAGCAAGATTATAAAACAAATTGTTGTAGTTGGCTAGGAACCAGGAGGAAGATGAACACCAGAAGAAAAGGCATTCTTTCCTTAATTCCTCATACCCATTTTACAATGCATTGCATACAGTTGTTTATGCAGAACACAGGCTGTTTTCTTTTTTTCTGAAACCTCATGTAACCGATGGTATTTTAAATGAGCTCTAATACAAAATGCCTCACACACTGCTATCCTATGCCTCATTTAACCCATTATATGGGTTCCCTCTTGAAACATTTAGTCTTCATTTGTCTATTTTTCCTGTAACTTATTTTTAGGAATAGAAAAATCATGTCCTGGGAAGCATGTCTTCTGGCACATATTTAAAATACCTAAGGGGGCTCAGGTAACATCAAGACCCTAGTAGGTGCAGACGGGTCCCCACCAATATCTTGGCATTTTATTTCAATTATTTACTATCTTTCAATATGGCCCACAGCATGAAGATTTTGCATATACCAGTTTATTTTTTAATTGAAAATTGAAATAATACCAATACTCATAAAAAAATCCATTCAATTCTATTCAGTAAATAGTCTTCCTCTTCATGCCAGTAGATATCTGTAACTCTTTCCCCAGGTTCCTTATTTAAAGTATCTTTACCAAAAAAAGCAGACAGGCTTCAAATAACCGTCTGACATTGGAGAATGACAATATTTTTTCTTGTGAATTAGCATCCTAGCTAGGCACTGATATGAGATATACTGACATAGCTTTCCTGCCAAATCTCATTCTTGTATTGTTCATGAATAGATTCATTATTTTGGTACAAAGACTTTAAATATCAAGTTTAATTGATCTTTTATATCACACTTCTCCAGAATTTTTTACTGAAGGATAAATTTGTTCCTCTAAAAAGCACAGCCTGTCCCGAGCAGATGCATGCCATTAAAAAAAAAAAAAAATCACATAAATGTCTTCTTTTGGTTCTATCACAGCCTAACATATGAATCCATGTTTATTGTGGTAATGATTCAAACTAGTAAAATGGGGTATAATTTTTGTTTGTATTATAATTGCAGTGCTCCTCATTTCTAGGTACCCCATACTGGCTATTCTCATGTTTTATGTGAATCTCAGGGTGTATTGACTAGCTCTGTGATCTTGGAAAAAATGACTGGCTGCAAAAAGTTCTCTCATTTCTTCTGCCAATCCCATTCTCTGAAGAGGAAAATGTAAGACTATGTGTGCAAAAATTCTAAGACACTGAGAGTCCAAAGAAAATAGAGAATAGATATTTAAGCTTGAGACCAGAAAGCATTTGTGATTATTAAGACTGAATTCTTGTGACTTTGAGTCAGAATGGCTTGTTTTTAGTTGGAATTTATCTTCTAGATCCTTATTCTCTGATTATATGCAATTTGGAAATGTCCTACATAAAAACTGCTGCCTAACTTGTCACCTGGTTTTCTTCCAATGCACAGAAAGAACTAGAAGCCCTGCAACAAATGGATTATGTGCACCATCTGGCCATTTTGTGTCGCATACTAAATTTTAAACTAAAAATGCCTTTCTTCTTCCCATACTAGAACATAAGAAATTTGCTATCTTTTCTGGCTTGATGTATAACTTAATTTATTTGTTAATATAAGTTGTTGATGGCTAAAATTGTGTAAAATGTAGTTATACATAATTTTTAGCTTCAAAGTCACAAATTTTGTCACTTTATTATGGAGGAATTGCAAATATCTCTAGGGTATAAACTCAGCCTGATTTCTGGATATCTGTTTTTTTCTATTTGCAACTTCAAATATGTGTGTAACGCCATTGCGAACTCTCAATTTTGTTAGGTGTCTTTCAAGTATATATGAGAAGTTAACATATGCATATTTTATATAATTTTTACATGTAAGTGCATATGAGTTCCTCTGAACTTTGAGAAACTAAACTGTCCAGAAAGGTATGTTTTTACATGTAGCCATTTGTAATTTGGTAACCACAGGAAATGTAAATCTGAAAATAACTATAAAACAGTTAAGGAGAAGTATATAGTGTGATTCTTTTCCTTATCTAATATAAATTTTTAAAGCCACAGGAAAAGGAGCCGAAGACTGGACTGTAACAGGTTTGGAGGCTATGAATACATAGAATGATACCAATTTATGGAAATACAGATTGATATTAGCTCATGTTATTGAGGGCCTACTCTTTGCCTTTTTTGTGTATGTATGTATGTATGTCTTTATTTATTTATTTCTGTATTTATTTATTTTTAGAGACAGGGTCTCACTCTGTGGTTCAGATTGGAGGGCAGTAGCGCGATCACAGCTCACTGCAACCTCAACCTCCCAGGCCTAAGCAATCCTTCTGCTACAGCCTCCCAAGTAGCTGGGACTACAGGCACGTGCCACTGCACCCAGCTAAATTTAAAAATATTTTGTAGAAACTGGGTCTTTCCCTGTTGCCCAGGCTGATCTTGAACTCCCGGGCTAAAGCGATCGTCCCACCTGGGCCTCCCAAATTGCGGGGATTACACGCACAAGCCACCGTGCCCAGCCACCATTGCCTTTATACATATTACCTCATTTAAATATGCATTTTTCCAATGGAAGGAACTGGAGCTTAGATAAATTCTATACCTCTCAAAATAACACCACGTGGATTTTTAAAAAAATCTTTAAGCATTTACCTACTTATTTATTTGGCTAATGGGAAAAAAAAGCTCCCAGTCACAAACATCCCCCGTCACAAACATCACGATCCATGATGATAGAGCAAAATCAGATATGCTAAATTTAGCCAAATGTATTGCATACAGTAGGTCATCAATACATGCTTATTGAATTAATTAAAATCCAACTTGAAAAGGAAATTGACCCTGTCAAATATTTGTATATTTTATCTCATCAAATTTAGTTGTGTGTGAGCCAAAGAAAACATATGAAAAGTGTTTTATTTTGCAGGGACAGATGTATAAAATATTATCTAATTTTAATATACTAAAGGCATAGTTATAGTTTTCCTTTAAACATCATTTTGACCTTAATGATGTGACTTACTATTTTACCCTCCAAAAACAGTACACTTTATAATTATAATTGCTGGAACACGCCACTTTCTAGAATTACGAAAAATAATTCATTAAACATAAAGGCTTTATTTTGGAATGAATAAATGAATGTTGGCTGTCATCGTAATTTGTGCCTCCCGAAAGATTGGTTTCCTACCTCTAGATAGAGAGAAAATAAAATTTAATCTTTAAGAATTCACATTTCTTGTTTGGCAAGAGTTTGTATTGCTACTAATTAGCTGAAATAGAAATTAAAGAATCTCGGCTACATTGAACAACTGGGCTTTGAATGTCTAAAACTGTTTCCTCAGAAGAGAACAGGTGATGTCATTGCATCAAGTCACTGGGATGAATTGCTGAAAGGGAGATGCATGGAAACAATATCGTACCCTCAAAATTTCCATTGAGGAGCACAATGTCTCCATATACACTATTACCAGTTTCCCTTCAGAATTTTCTCTATGTCTGCTTTTAATTATCACAAATTCATTTATCCCCCCTATTTAAGTTCCCCCTCCCTCTTCCCCTATATTTCCCCTTGAACCTATCTTTTCTGTATCCATTGCAGAGAGATCACTTCGTTGTAACTGAATACAGATCTGAATGCTTACCACTTGCAGAGTCCAATTCACAAGAGTGAGGTCTGGTGGAAAGAAAGGGATTTTACTAACCAAAACTAGTAAAGGGGATGTGGCCGGATTCCCATCCAAAGCAACCACTTCAATTTTGGGGGTGAGGGTAGGAGTTTAAGTGTGGAAAAATTGATAAGGAAGGCGCGCAAAATTGTGCTGAGTACAATGTCTGTGTGTCTTGCTCTGGTGGCTATTTTGTGTCTCAGTCCTCCTGAATCACGAGCTGGCAGCATCTCAACAATGGCGGGGTTGTTGACTAGCCAGCCACCTTGAAATAATCTTGGGAATTTTGCAGCTGAGTCTCCAAGCTTCCTTTGTGAGACTCAAGATTAGCCCCTGCAACTTCTAAGAAGGCATATAGACGACAGCATACAATTAGATAAATGTGAAGGGAGTATACATGGTAGGAAAGGGAGGGATATGGAGTCTATTTTATGGCTAAGAGAAAAGGCTTCTACAGTTTTCTTCAAGGTTTTATCTTGAAACCCAAGACTAAAAAAAATAAAATGCATTTTGAAGTTAAGCTATCTGGTTTTTTAATGATTTATAGCTCTGAGGGTCTTCTCTTTTCTAATTATCCCCAAGCCCTAGGATGTATTTTGGGCAATAATTTGTACTAAATATGTGAGTTCAAAATGAGATATTTATTTACCTTGTACTTTATGTTGCAAATTTCCTAAAACTGTAATTTTAACAATCTACACGTTTATATTTATGTGATGGTTTTGTTAATTTCATTTCAACACTTTTCTCCAACAAGTGGATTTATACAAAACTGACAATGTGAATCTTCTTCAGCATCCCCCTTCAACATCTTAATAGGATAAAATGAATCATAATTTTAAACTACATTTCTTAATTTAAAGAAAAAATTTATGTGGACATATTCACATTCAAGGTGAGTATCCAGCAAACAGTAAATCAGGCAGGTGGTTATGTTGGGAAATGGTAGCAAAACATTTACAATTGATGCCATATGGCTTTCAGCCTAGTAGGGCCAACTAGCTGTGTTCAATGACTCTGGGGAAATTAAGCTGTTTGAAGGTCATTAATGCTAATTCTAAACCTCTGGGGCAGTGACAGGAAGTTGGCAGCAATATGCAGGGAAACCATACCTCCAACTGAGTGGATAAGCCTCCTTCATAAGTGGACCGAGGATTGTTCTTGTTGGGCCTGTGCTCTGATTTGGAGACAAAGAACCAGGTATAACCACTATTGCTGCATATACACAGCAGGCAGTAACGTATATTCTGATCCTGCCATTGTCTTTCTTAAACTGACCAGGAGTCCTTATCATAAAGTTCAAATCCCCTTCCATTATCTTCCTGTTTCAGCTGATACCACTGTCCTCTGGACTAAGCCCCAGGCACATTAAGTTTCTAAGTTGACATTTTTAATTAAGTTTTAAAGACATATTTGGAGAATTTTTTAATGCACAAGTATATGTCCAGCTCAAATAATTCCACTTTCAATGTGCTTTCCTGGGTTTCTTGAATGCCATTGAGAAATTACAGTACATATAAAGAAAATAGAAAAGAAATAGTAATCACTGAATCAATGATTAGCGAAAAAAAAACAGCAAAAGCTAAAGCTTTTCAGCAATTAAGTTCACCAATTTTCAGTAAATAACTCAAGTGAAAAAAATTAATTTATCTACTTGAAAATGGCTAATGCAGAGTCAAAGATTAAAATGTTGGAAATAAATTTTCTTCTTCCACGCCAACCTTTAAGGAAAATATTATTGAACTCTTCTGGAACACAAAATCTTTGCAACCAGCATTATTATGTATATTATCCACTTACATTAAATTAAAACTCTATATGCATGAGGGAATGTTTCTTCAAATATTAACCATAAATAGAAATTAGAAAAATGTATAAAATTAGGTTGTATATTTCATTCCTAAGATTTTCTAGACTGGGTTTTCTGAAAGATGCAACACCATTCTCTTGATATTCTACAAATAGAAACACGCTACCCCAGAGCATTGGGTTCAGAACGTGCTACCCCAGAAGATGGCACCTTCACATTTGAGAAAATCACAAAGGAGAAAGGTCTCTGACCTTCTCCAATCCTTCTTCTCTGAAGCAAGCTGTAAAAGAATCTGATCTTCAGCTGGGTGCGGTGGCTCACTCCTGTAATCCCAGCACTTTGGGACGCCGAGGTGGGTGGATCACGAGGTCAGGAGATTGAGACCATCCTGGCTAACACGGTGAAACCTCGTCTCTACTAAAAATACAAAAAATTATCCGGGTGTGGTGGTGGCACCTGTAGTCCCAGCTACTCGGGAGGCTGAGGTAGGAAAACGGTGTGAACCCGGGAGGTGGAGCTTGCAGTGAGCGGAGATCACGCCACTGCCCTCCAGCCTGGGCGACAGAGCGAGACTCTGTCTCAAAAAAAAAATAAAAAAAGAATCTGATCTTCCTCTGAAGTATGTGATAAGAGCCTCATGTGCCTCATATCTGGAGACAAGGAATGTCACACTGGGACACAGAAAATAATATGAACAAACAGGCCTTGCTAAGTTCCCCCAGCTTATTACCATTAGATCATACTCCTTCTGTTCAATCATGCTTCCTCATGACTGTCTACTCCCCATCCAACCTAAGCATAAATATACATAGATTTCGCCATTTCTTTGGGTCTTCATTTCTGAAGGTCCACATGTCACATAAAATTTACATTAAATAAATATGTATGCTTTTCTGTTGTTAAACTGCCTTTTGTTATAGGTGCTTCAGCCATGAACCTAGTGATGGATGAGAAAAAAAAATCCCTTCTACCCTACACTAACAAGGAAGGACGAGAGAGAGAATTCTAATTTCTTACCATAGGTATTCAATGTGATGAGAGGGTGGTCATTTGATGTATAAAATTAGGAATTCATTCTAAAACATGTTTGAAACTTTTGTTTACTTTATTGCAGAGGAAGGGGCAAGTTTGGTGCTCCAAATTCCTGTTTTATTTGCCATCATAGAAAGGATTTGAATTTGCAAGACACTTCAGAAAAGTCTGATTTTTTTTTTCACTTTAAATGTGGTATTGTGGTTACCGTAATGAGGTGGCATCGACACTGCTAATACTTACCCTTTGGAGTTTACCCCAAGGCTTTACCATAAGACATCATCCAGATCACTGTGCTTTCTTTTAAAAAACAAGTCTTTATTAAAAAGAAAAGCACAAACTAGACCATCACAAATAGAAATTAGTAATAGCCAGAAACGTATTTAGCAGCAATATTTTTTCTTTTTCTTTTTTAACAGTCTTGCTCTGTCTCTCAGGCTGGAGTGCAGTGGCGTGATCTCGGCTCACTGTAACCTCCACCTCCCAGGTTCAAGCAATTCTCCTGCCTCAGCCTCCCAGAGTAGTTGTAACTAGAGGTATCCACCACCACACCCAGGTAATTTGCATATTTTTAGTAGAGTTGGGGTATCACCATGTTGGCCAAGCTGGTCTTGAACTCCTGACCTCAGGTGACCCGCCTACGAAAGTGCTGGGATTACAGGAGTGAGGCACTGCACCCAGACTTATTTAACATCAGTTCTAAACATTGTTGACACATTGCAGTATCTAATTTTCTCTAGTATCCTTAATTAATTATATAATGTGACTTTTGAAGAATTCTTATATACATTAAGATAAAGTTCAAGAAGGCCATTAGCAAAGGATTTTAAAAAGAGTAGTTTTTTTACAAAGATTTTCCATTTTAAACAGATTTTTCTTATAAAATAAATTTCTCCATGTCTTTTAAAAATACGAAACTTGGCTTCCATTAAATATGCTCATTTTTAGTTACCCATGGGATACCCTTACTTATCTATGATAACAGATACTTGTCATAATTTCCTGTATACTCCTAATGTCAGAGGTATGTTTACAAGTGGTATCATTTACTTCTGGATTTCATTTCCAGCTATTTAACCTCCAGATTCATGATAAAGCATTTTTAAGATTATCTCTGAAAACAATACCTGCTTTTTATTTACTCAAAATGTATCTACACTTAACATAAGTACACTTTGGATAAGCAGTTATTTTTAGGCAAACTTTTACTAAGATAAGTATATGACAACATAAATAATGGAGGATATCCATGTGTAGCTAAAAGTGAAAATATTTACTTTACCTGGAAGATGTGTTTTTTTTAAAAAAAAAAACCCTGAAACAATTGATTTCATGCAAAAAAAGTGCTAAAAGAAAAATGCGTAATCTCTGTATGATAAAAACATTTTCTCGAGCTGTGCAAATGACCTTGTTGATTTTTATTTTATCTAAGAATGATTTTAATATGCAATAATACAACTTACAGCAACATATAACAATGCATTTAATAGTAATGCACAAAAGTAACAAAGCAATGCAGATAAAAATGTTATACTGAACTCATCATTTGACATACTTCCTGTATTAGAATAATTTGCTGAATAATGTCAATTATCAAAACATGTAGCTGCTATGTAGTCCCTTAAAAACTGATATTTCCAGCATGTATATAATACACATATAAGTATATTCGTGTTGAACATAGCTTTAGTACTTTTTATAATTTTTTAAAAAGAAATTGTATGCCTTTTGTTCAAAACCACTATAACTTACTTGACCTGTGTGTGATTTTTATTTTCCGTTAAAATATTTAATTTCCAATATAGTTTGGATGTAGGACAGTCTGCATTTTAGGAAGCAAAAAAATAAATTTTAGAAAGGTAAAATATCAAAGCCAGTTTTGTAGTAATAGTGATGTCTAAAAGTTGAAATAGTAGCTGTCATTAAATGAGCACCTACTATATTTCAGGCACTAAACTGGATTCTTATAGACTCTTTAATAATAATATCACACATTATAAATGTGAAATTTTAGACTGCAAAGTACATAATTTGCTAAAAGTCACAGATGTAATAAACTGTCAATCCAGAATTTGAACTTAAATCTTTTGGCTGCAGAGAGGAAAACAAAAGAACGGTAGGTAAATAGCTAGATGAATCCGTTGACTGACAGTCGTATCAGCTTCCCTTTACTGAATGCTGATCTCATCACACCAGTATAACTTTGTAAAATGTGTTTATTATTTCCATGTTCAAAGTGAGTGACTTAAGGCTAAAAATGATAAGAAATGTGTCCTTGATGGCAGCTATCACTGGAAGATCCAGAATTTTAACCAATATTTCACTATCCAGTATTACTCATTTCAAAGCACTCAGCCTTTCTGCTATCACATACAATTTCCACTTCAAGTAACAAATTCAAATATAATCGGTACAAAGTTTATCCTACCCTGAAAATGAAATGTATAATATTCAAGAACAACTTGATGATTCACATCTGAGAAAACATAGTACTCTCAAAGTGACAAATACTGAATAAATAAATATTACCTCTGTATTGGATGTCTAAAAATGAGTAAGGACAAGATACTTCAAGCTGGAAAAATTAGAATGCAAACAAAAGACAACGGAGAAACCAAACATAGCTGGTCACATATGTATTTTTGTAACGATTTTTAAGTCTGGGAGTCTTGTTTCCTAAGCAAACATTTATTTTTTTGTTAGCCAGAAGTTTATATCTCCCTAGATTATGTAAAATACTGAAAAAAGAAATATGAAAACTTTATTTTTAGTTGTGTCATCAAACAGTGCCTTACATATTTGAATGACTACACTTTCAAAAGCTGCCAAACTTTAATTTCTTCTGTTAGTATCTATATCTACACATATTCAACATTCAAAGTAAGGAATCTTGTAGTGTGTGTTATATTGTTCAAGTATTGATGATTTTGTTGCAACTCTGGGAACACTTTTTAGCCCCTGAAGCCTGAATTAGGGGTATCTATATAGAGAGGAAATTATTGGCTTATCAAAAGTGTGCATAGATTCTGTAGGTCAAGTCTATCCATCATAGACTTCCTAAAAGGTGGATTAGATTTGAAGCTCTCCCAATTTATTTTGTTATGGTTTATTGGCACATTCATTTTGCACAACTGTTTATACAAAATAAATGGCTGCTGATATCTTAAGCCCCTCCATTAGTGGAGTCCAATTCACCATCTAAGATAACAAAAACATAGGAATCTTCAGTTCCTACTGCTACCATTACAGAAGGCTCAAGCTGTAGAATATTTGATGCTTTCTGCTCTCAAAGTTCTGATCCAGTCCTTTCTCTTACATAACATCTGTCCATGGCCTTGCTCAGAGGGACCCAGTGCTCATTCAAAGATCCCTTTATTGTGGTGAATGTTTAATTTCTTACTAATATTCATTCAAATGCAATACATGTATAGTTACATTCAGTCTGTGCTGCTATAATGGAATATAAGAGACTGGGCAATTTGTAGAGATTCTTCATGGTTCTGGAAACTGGAAAATCCAAGATGCAAAGGCAAGTGTCTGGTGAGGACCTTCTTTCTGTGTCATCTCATGGTGGAAGGTGAGACAGCAAGAGATTGAACTCCCAGCTTTAAGTTATTTTAAATCAGCATGAATCTGTTCACAAGGCTTCAGCCTTCATGACCTAAACACCTCCCATTGGGCCCCACCTCCCAACAGTGGTTCATTGGATTATGTTCCAACACATGCCTTTTGGAGGGACACAGCCAAACGATAATGATATATAACAGCATTTTCTAAGTGTTCATTTTGATGAATTTTGACAAATGTTTACAGTAGTGTAACAACCACTTCAATGGAGACGTTTCATCCTAAAAATTCCCTTGTTCTATAGATTCAATTTTTATATTCTTCTGAAATTTTATGCTGAAATCTAATACCCAATATAATGGTATTGCGAGTTGGAGGCTTTGGAAGGTGATTAGATCATAAGAACAGAGACTTAATCAAAGGAGTTAGTGCTTTTTATAAGAGACCCTGGAGATATCCCGTCCTTCTACAATGTGAGGAGACAAAAGAATGACAGCCACCTCTGAATCAGGAAGTGAGTCATTACCAGGCACTGAATCTGTCAGTAACGTGAATTTGAACTTCTGGTCACGAAAACTGTGAAAAATAAATTTTGGTTGTTTATAAACTACCCAGTCTATGATATTCTGTTACAGCAACCTAAAGTACTATGTTACCTGGTGCCCCTTTGTAATCAGTCCTCGCCCCCAACCTGACACCTAGCCCCTGTCTACCCCACTCAGATTTGGGTGGCTACAGTTTTGGCTATTAAATAATGTCACAAAAATTGAATCATATACTATGTAGCTTTGATTGTTTTTTATTGAGTTTACTTAATGCGTTGGAGATTTATTCATGCTGTTACATATGTCTATATTGTATTTTTTTATCGCAAACTAGTGTTCCATTTGATTATACCTTTACTAATACATGGGCCTCTGGATTATTTCTAGTTTAAGGCCATGCAAATAAAGTTGCTATAAACATTAGCAAATGGGTCTCTGTATGAACATGCTTTTATTTCTCTTGGGTAAACATCCAGGAATTGACAGTTGAGTCATATGATAAATGTATATTTAAATTTAAAAGAAACTTCCCTATTGTTATCCAAAGCAACTATACCACTGATGTTTCTACATATCCTCATCAGTACTCCGTCTTCTGTGATTTGATTATAGCCGTCCTAGTAGCTGTATAGAGCATCTCATTGCAGTTTTAATTGCATTTTCCTAATGACTAGTGGCGTTAAGCAAATTTTCACTGCTTATTTGCCATTGGTATATACAGTGGTTCCACGTTCTCCGTGAGAGATTAGTTCTAGAACCCTGATGGATGCCAAAATCCAGAAATGCTAAAATTCCAACATTGGTCCTGTATAACCTGGGAAAATTAAAACTGAGCCCTCTGCATCCTTGGGCTGCCCAATCTGGGAATACTATATTTTCTATCCATAGTTGGTTGAATCTGTGAATGCAGAGCTCGTACACAGGAAAGGCCAACTATATTTTTTGAAAGTCCAGTTTTTAGTCTGTTTCTACCAGTTATAAAAATTTCCAGTTCGCATATATGGAAACTGTTTTTATGTGGATGGCTGAGGATTCTTTTGGAAAAACATACTGTCAAGAAAAGAACATAGGGATTATAAGCCTGACTCTATAGCAAAATCTGATTTTTTAAAAAGAAATTTTTATTAAAATGTCTAAAAAACACTGGGGCCCTGTTGACATCACTTGGATACCCGGCTGGTATAATCTATGACAGTATAAAGAGCCCGTCTATGTACTCTTCCATGGAATATGAGATGTTGAGGACTTTGGCATGTCGGTAGTTATGTCCACTGGTATTTATTTAGGCAGAGTATGGGGGGTTGCCAGGATTAAGAGAGGGCATAGGGTCAAGTGTGCATCCTGAGAAGCCATAAACAGAAAAGAAAGTGTAACCTAGTAAACCGTGCAGTTCCCGCAGGAATCTGGCAGGAATGGGACACAGTGGGCCCAGCATGGTCTACCAACCCCCTGCCGAATCCTTGAAATTCCTTCTGAAAACCTCCAGAAAGAAAGGACAGAGTACTGCATAGAGGGTTGAAGGTTCTGGTTTCTCCTGGCTCTTGTTTCTGTTTACGATTTGTATCTGTAGTAGTTTCCTGGGACTGCCCTAACAAAACAGCGCACAGTGGGTGGCTTAACCATAAGTGTACTGTCTCAGAGTTCTGGAAGGCAGAAGTCTAAAATCATGGTGTTGAAAAGGTGGCTCCTTCTGAGAGCCACAAGGAAAAAGCTATTCCAGAGAAGTCTCTCTCCTTATGTCATGCAGCTTTGGGTGTTTCTTGGTGTTTTAGTCTGTTCTCCTGCTGCTCATGAAGACATACCAGAGACTGGATAATTTATACAGAAAAAGAGGTTTAATGAACTCACAGTTCCATGTGCTGGGAAGGCCTCATAGTCATGGCAGAAGACGAAAGGCTCATTTCACATGGCGGCAGGCAAGAGAGAATGAGAACCAAGCAAAGAGGAGACCCCTTATCAAACCAACAGATCTTGTGAGACTCATTCACCACCACAAGAACAGTATGGGGAAAACCACCCCGTGATTCAATGATCTCTCACCAGATCCCTCCCACAACACATGGGAGTTACGGAAACTACAACCATGATTCAATTACCTCCCCCAAATCCCTCCCACAACACATGGGAGTTACAGGAGCTAAGACAGACCATATCGCTTGGCTTATCAATGGCATTCTTCCTGTGTCTTCACATCGCCTTCTCTGTATACCTATCTTTCCCTGTGTCCACATTTCTCCTTTTTGTAACTACAGAGTCATATTGGATTGGGCCCATCCTAATGACTTCATCCTGACTTGGTCATCTGCAAAGGCTGTATTTCCATACAAGGTCACATTCACAGCTACTGGAATTACCGCCTCATTATTTGCTGAAGGTACACAATTCAACCCATAACACTGTCAGTCTAGTAATTGTGCCCTTTTAGGTAATTTCTGTTTTCTACTCATAATTTAAAATGAAAGCATCTTGAAATTATAAAAGACAATAGTGCTAAGAGAAAATTTCCATCAACCTATGATTTTAAACTCTTCAAAGTGCTAAGAGAAAATATCCATCAATCTATTATTTTAAACCTTTCTAAATTATTAAGAGTAAGATATATAAAATAAGATAATTTTCAGGACAGCCATGGTTGTTCATGCGTGTAATCTCAGCACTTTGGGAGGCTCGGGAGAGCAGACTGCTTGAGCTCAAGAGTTCAAGACCAGCCTGGACAAGATAGTGAAACTTCATTTCTACTAAAAATACAAACAATTAGCCTGGTGTGGGCATGGTGGCAAATGCCTGTAGTCCCAGTTACCCAAGAGGCTGAGGTGGGAGACCTGCTTGAGCCCAGAAAGTCAAGGCTGCAGTGAACCATGATTGCACCACAGCACTGCAGCCTGGGTGACAGCCTGAGACCCTGCCACATACACACACACACATATTCAAATAAATGATTGAGTTTACATACCAAAGAGCACCAAAATATATGCTTCAATGAGAAGAAAAGAGTGAGATCTAAGTGGCACTGAGTTATACAGAAACTTGAAAACACGTTGGTGTATCTAAATAATCAATAACCAAAGTAACAGCAATAATAACATTAAGGATAATGACTATTTAGCTTGGAATTTAAAAAACAATACATAATTATATTTACAAATTGCAATAATATAAAAACTGGAAGAGATGATCATATCTAAAATTTTCTACAGCCTTTAAATTGTTCAGGTAGAAGGAGATGATTGTTTCAAGTTGTACTTTGCTAATGCAACCTTGTGCTTCATTAGTGCTAATGCACTTTGTTCAACATTTAATAACTAAAGAGCAATGAAAAGCGACACAGATTAAATGGAAAAGGAAATATACAAACAACACACACCCCAAAAATATGCAATCAAGTCAATGAAAAGCAGAAAACAAACGAAAAAAGTAAAGAAGTAAAAATACAGTGAAATTTTATTAAAGATGCAGAAATATATCCATATGTGTCAAAATCATATTTAGTATGAATAGATTAACTTCACTATTAAAAGACAGAGAGTACAAGCTATAATGACAAAGGATTTTTAAATGCTGAGGGACATAAAATGATATGCCAAAATTTAGATTGTATAGTGACATTAATATCTCATTAAATATGCTAGAGCAAAATCTGAAATATATTCAAAAATTAACTTTGGGAGCCCGAGGTGGGTGGATCAAGAGGTCAGCAGATCGAGACCATCCTGGCTAACATGGTGAAATACCATCTCTACTAAAAATACAAAAAATTAGCCAGGCATGGTGGCAGGCGCCTGTAGTCCCAGCTACTAGGGAGGCTGAGGCAGGAGAACAGGGTGAACCCGGGAGGTGGAGCTTGCAGTGAGCCGAGATCGTGCCCCTGCACTCCAGCCTGGGCGACAGAGCCAGATTCCATCTCAAAAAAAAAAAAAAAAAAAAAAAAAAAAAAAAAAAAAAAAAAAAAAAAAAAAAGCTTTCCAGTTGAAATATCTTTATAACGTAATATTGAATTCTCATGGCTAAGGAAAAATAATTTTATAATTAATCAGGTCTAAATAAAATAAATTAAATACTGAAAGGGCAAAAAATTATCTTAAAGCTTTTACACTTCAATGCTCAGTTTTGCTGTGAACCTAAAACTGTTTTAAAATTAAATTATGTTAAATAGAAATAATTATTTGTGGGACATTGAATGTTTCTTGATTAACCCTTGGACTTGTAGAGATTTTAACTTAGAACAGGCATAAAAATTGTAACAATTGTTATTGTGAATAGAATAGAATATTGTTCTGAGAACAGTAAATATTTCTTGAGAATTTCGATGTGTCAGAGGCTGGAATATTTTCACATATTGTTTAACTCTTTTGTCTTATATACTATTTTGTCTTTAAAACAATCAGATGAGGAAAATGAGGCTCAGATAGGAACTAGCCTGACCCAAATCACACAGCTAGAAAGCAGAGGATGCAGGATTTAAACCCAGAACCTGTTTGACTATTCACTACACTCTACCACCACCTCCAAGGAACGTGGTGCGTATATGATACTTGAGGACATATCAACAGTCACGACTAAGATTTAGTAAAACGGTGGAGAAATGAAGACAATGTTGAAAGAGAAAGAGTTCTAAGCCAACCACAATTAAAGTCTGAGTATGAAGAAGTCATGCAAAATATTTAACAATTTTACAAATGAAGAAGATGAGGCTAAGAGAGAATTCATTGCTTGCCTTATCGGACATCACAGTCCTCACTAATTATTTTAGTTTGTGTTTTCTTTCACATGTCTTGAAACTTGCACCATCCTATAATAGTCACTAGAATTTAGTACTTAATTTTTCTCTCGTTTCTGTGCATCTGTGCATGGAGAGGGATACCCCTGCTGCATGCTGATAGAAACTGACATTGTTTGAAAACACCTACTTTCATTTCCTAAATATGTGACTTCAAATATAACATAATTAAATATATAAATACTTAGGATATTTTTCTCTCTCTTAAAATTTATCTCAGCTTTGCAGGCCATAAGCTCAGAAATATGTGTTCCTTGTAAAAGCCACCATCTTGACCTCTTATTCTCCAACCATTAGCACAGTAAGTGTGCATTTAAACAGTTAACTAGCTATGAAATTGTTGGTAGAGGAGTTCTACAAAAACTGCAATGTATTAAAATCCTGTTTGGTCACAACTTTCTGAGGGAGGGAAGAAAACTTCATATGAGTTATGGCGATGTAATTTATGTTGATTATAAGAAAAAATTTGTTTAGGCCAATAAAATTCAAATTAACAAAGCACATTCAGAAACGAGGTTTAAAACATAAATAGCATGAAATAGGGGAGATTAGAGCTAATATTTTCCAGGAGCTAAATAAACACACAAGCTCATATAGCATTTATTGTAAAGGTTAGAAGAGAAATCTAATTCAATATATTTAATGTACATGTAGAATGATTAGAATCTGTCTGGTTCTTGATAAATATAATCTAAAGAATTAGTTTAGACATCTTTCTCCCATCTTCAGTCAGAGTTTTATAAATTAATGAAATTATCTATTATCATTTCATCTTAGATGTCATAAGACTTTGGAAACAGGGGGTATTAGGGACTAATTTACAACACATAAATAGCTTGAACAGGTGGTACTTAATACCATCACAGATACTGGTCACTGGGTAGAGTTCACAGTTATGGAAGTGAATGCCAATTAGAAAAATGTTCATATCCTCATCACTGAGTAAACTTAAACTAAGTGAAAAGACACCACTTGCCAGGTGCAGTGGCTCAGGCCTGTAATCCCAGCACTTTGGGAGGCCGAGGCAGGCAGATCACGAGGTCAGGAGATCGAGACCATCCTGGCTAACAGGGTGAAACCCCGTCTCTACTAAAAATGCAAAAAAAAAATTAGCCAGGCGTGGTTGCGGACAACTGTAGTCCCAGCTACTCGGGAGGCTGAGGCAGGAGAATGGTGTGAACCCGGGAGGCGGAGCTTGCAGTGAGCCGAGATTGCACCACTGCACTCCAGCCTGGGCGACAGAGCGAGACTCCGTCTCAGGAAAAAAAAAAAAAGAATGGATGAATACAAATGCCTTTAATTCCGTTCAGACTTAAGACTTCACAGTTCTCAGAGACACCAAAGAAATTCTTTCCAAAAGTTTTTTTTGCAGAGATATATTTAAAGGCATAATTATATTTTTAAGAGCTTCCCAGATTGTAACAAATATAAGTAACTTCAACTAGCAAATAAGAAATTCATAAATGTAGCTAGCTGCTCAGTATTGCTGATTTGATATCATTTGATATCTTCGAAGTGTACCAACATTTAATGAGGATATAACTGAGTGAATCCTGCAACAGAAATATTAACATATGTGCTAAAATGAGCTATAATGGATATATATATTTCCAATGTCATTTAGAGCAAATACTTATATTAATCAGGCTGAATTATATGACTCCTACATTGAATCTTTGAACAATTGAGTTACAGTGGCAAATAATAGACAAATAAAGAAATGACATAATTAGATCATAAACTGATTTAGTAGTCTTATATAATTTTTATGTAGAGCCTGAAGGAAGAGTGCTGATCATGAAATAGTATCCTAAAAGAATGCAGCTATTACTTAATAATACAAGGAAATCAGAAAATTTGTCAAGGATCATGCAGCATAGTGAGTAGTGATGATTTACATATATCTGAATAGATGATTTACATATATCAGAATAGATGATTTACATATATCAGAACTGATGATTTACATATATCAGAACTGATGATTTACATATATCAGAATAGATGATTTACATATATCAGAATTGATGACTTACATATATCAGAATATTCATCCCTTAACTTAACTACTCATAGATAACAACTTGAGCATTGTGAAATGTTGTTTTCTCTCTGAGGTATTCTTTCAGATCCTACATACCAGTGAAACTACTGACATCAGCTCCTCCGAAGGGCTCCAGGAGAAGCTGACTCACTAAAGGGTGAAGTTTCTATATCCTGGTGATTTAAGATTTAATCCCCCTAACCCAAACCAGTCAGTGACCCCATTTATCCAGCCCCTGGTCCTCTACAATCCCTTCACCCCAACCAAGTACTCTCTGGAAAGACAGATTTGAGGGTGCTCGCATCTCCTCACTCAGCTGTCCTGCAATCATTAAACTCCTTCTTTACTGCAAACTCTGTTTATCAATTTATCAGACTGTGACTGCACAGCAGTCAGAGAATACAAACACGTGAGTCCTGTATCATTTATAAATATTTAACTTTTATATATATTTAACTTCTATACACATAATTGACTATTTTGTATATTACTATTAGTAGGTAATAATAATATTTATATTTCCTCCATAGGTGGCTTCTGGGGCATTTCTGCCTGGTAAATTTTATTCTTTAATGACAAAGACTAAAGTAAGTAACTTTAAAATATTATTGAGAATTTTTTTTCTATTGATGGGACACTGAATTTGTAGGTAGAAATAAAAACCTAGCTTTTTACTAAACTTAATTTTAAACACAATTCAAAATATAAATATAAAATTAAGAATTTCCAAAATTAAACTTAGTTTTAGAAACTCACATAAGCAAGTGTAATACTGAAGAGCAAAGAAACTGTGGTCTACAAAAAAAATTATAAGTAATTCATGAAATCTAAGGGCTAATTTGTGAAGTAAATTAGGAGGATATTTTATGCTGTAGCACCATCCTAGAGACCAAGAGAATCGCTCTAGGAAAACCTGCTCAACTCTTTTTAACCAGAAATTCTTTCTTTCTCCAGAAATCCCTTTCAGGTAATGCCTAATAATATCTCACTGAACATGTATTAGAAATCGTAGTTTAATTTTTAATTAAATAATTCAGTGAAAATATATTAATTGTAAAGATAAATTTTAACACATATGGGAATACTAGACTTACGGTGGTCATCAACCCAAAATGCTACAAAATTACATGGAATGGTTAGTTTGGCAAAAATAAATATCAACACTACCACCAAAAACCTAGGTTTCAAAAAGAAATACAAGAAGCATTCCAAAATGTTAAAAATTTTTCATTTGTCTACTTTCTAAATGCTCTTTAAAATACTTATGTCATCATAATTTTGAAGTTTAAAAGTAAAGAAATAGTTCTCCTAGTTAATATACTGCCTTAAAGTTACTCTGGCTCACAAACAGAACAAATCAAAGCATGACTTGACAGCCGTCAAATTACAGGAAATTGAAGCTAAATGAAATTGGACACCTCACCTCATCTAAACTCCTTACTTTATAAGAAGGAAAAGCCTCACAAAATGTTGAGGTCATTTAGCTTAAAGTCATCAGGTGAGTTAGAGATAATCTGAGAACACCACTTTTTTTCTCTTTGTTACTATTCTCTCATGAAATTTTGCCTGAAAACAGGTCTACTAAAGATATAAGAATTTGTAATGAAGATGAATATATATCATTGTCTTTCTGCTTAGGGTTGTTCAATATTTTCCCATTGATAATATATAAAATCCTACCTACTTTGACCTCCTATCATTGCCTTTCTGCTTAGGGTTGTTCAATATTTTCCCATTGATAATATATAAAATCCTACCTACTTTGACCCCCTATCATTGCCTTTCTGCTTAGGGTTGTTCAATATTTTCCCATTGATAATATATAAAATCCTACCTACTTTGACCTCCTCTCCCACCATTTCCTTGCTATCTCCTAGAACTTCATTCTTGACTCCAAAGCTGCACCCTCCTGCATCAGTTTCTTTTGTTTGAAATCTTCAGCCCTTCATAAATTTCATCCACCAAACTCCTATTTATCCTTTAACTCCCTATTATTTTTTCTTACACTGCCACATTTTCCTTCATTAGCACATATCCAATTTAAAGTTATATAGTTTGAGTTTTTGCTTGACTTTCTGTTTCTCCATTAAAGCATAAGCTCCACAAAAGCAAGTATCATGTCTGATTTAACAGGGTATATTCTATTCTTATAAGAGTGCTGCCACGTAAGTGTCAATGAATGTTTGTGAAATAAATGAAGGACTAAAGGAGTGACTGAACAAATAAAAATAAGTTCTCTGTGTGTATTGTATGTGTGAATAAGATTTTGAGTTTGGCCAAGGCAGTTAATCACATATTAACAACTCATTAAAGTTTATTGCTATGAGGTACACAATTGGTTCAACACCAAATTCTAAGATGAAACAAGGTTTGTGTTCAGAAATATAGTGTCACTTTTTCTAATATCAGTTGCCCTCCAACTATCAGCATGACACATGCAAACCATTGATACGTGTTTTTCTGTTTTTTTTTTTGTATTGAAGATACAACATGAAGGAAAATTATTATATTTCTAATAGGAAGTCCTGTTCTAAATGACAACAAATCTGAGCGTGAACACATTTGTTTAAAAGAGAGAGATTAAAAAGATGAGATTCTGTTTGTACAGTATATAACTGAAGAGAGTTGTATCTAGCAATTTGACAAGAAAGGTGAAACAGAACATTAACCTGAGCACACAAGTTCAGCTAATGATCTGGGATGGGGAGTTGTGGGTAGAGAGGAGGACAAAGACGAAAGACAACCGTTTACCCCAAGTTACTCTCCAAAGATGAGAAAAAGCCCTCTTAGTAATGTCTTTCAAAATCTAACTACTTTCAAGAACACATCGATAAGATACAGAGAGATAACAATCAAGTTGGACAGTAACTTAAAAGTCAGATGTCTTTTTAAGCATAAGTAACTTAGAACTGTAAAGTAAAAAACACTAAATGTCATTGACTTTAAAGTGGATACTGAAGAAAAAGAAAACCCTTCTATTAAAAACTAGACTACATGCAGTAACTTATGTAGAAAACTTAGCATAAATATTTATACAAAATTGCCCTACCCTATTTTATTAAAGTATGACATTATAAATTAAGAGAAAATCATTTTAAAAATGAGTTATATTTTAGGCCTTTTTTCTCAAAATGAGTTTCATAAATTGATATGGTTATTAGCATAGGAATTTCAATAATAGGAACAAAGAAACCAAAAGAAAATGTGTGTGTGTGTATGTATACAATTACCTGGCATTCCAACTTCAACATGTTTAAAAATATTTCAGTAAAAAATGTTAGATTTATTTTAAGGTAGTTTGTAAGATATTTATTAGGTTTATTTGTAGGCCTTGCACACTAAGTTAAGCAACACTATCATAAAATAAATTATTTAATAATGAAACAGAAACTCAAAGCTTCATATTATAATTAAATAAACTCTAAAGTATCTAGTAACTTCAACTGTATCCCTAAAATAACATCAGGTCTACAGTGTGTATCAACTTGTCCAGAGAAAACGCAACAATGAAAGAAAGAAAGAGATATCTATTTTTTCATAAAAGATCAACACACTTTGTCCAATTTTTTTGTCCAACTGCTATCAAGTGGGCCAACGCTAATGGCAAATAAAAGAGCTGCCATTCAACATGCATTCTAGTAGTGAATATTAACTGACTACTCTGTGAAAGCAGTGTTCGTTGAACAAATAAAAGAATCTTTGCCTGCGTGACGCTTATATTTTGGTCACTTTACATTTTACTGGAGGAAACGTGAAGAATAGAATACCAGCAATATTAACAACATCATCCCACTAGAAGGTCTCCAGTGACTGATACTTTCAGACTCATGTCAATGACCCTATATGATCTTTATATTCCAAGGAGCATGGCAATGGATTTTAACATTTCCAAATTAAAAGGTAATGGTAAAGTAATGATAACCAACACAAAAATGACTCCCTGGAAACGACAGCAACTCATTTCAAATGGCTTTGGAATGCCATTAGGACAGTACCTTTTTCTTTGTAATGCAAAAGTCTCACAATCCAGAGAGCAGGTCTTGTGAATTTTGTGAATTTTGATGAGAGGTAAGGCATTACAGAAAGACCCAAAAGTCATGCTCCAGATTCCGGCAATATAGCTAGTAGGACAGACACAGAGTACATAGTTTTACTACTGATCACAGTGATTTAGAGATTGGAACCCATAGTTCTGTGAGATCAGGCATCACTTCAAGATAAATTTACATTTTTAATAAATGCAAACTTTGGCTCAGCTAAACAAGGTACCTTGGGCTATATTAACTGTAGATAGATAAATTTGGCGTAATTAACCCTTGCACAGTCTAAACATACCATGTGCCAAAAATGATGTAAAGCACTGAATATGTGAGATAAAGTATGATGAATTCCATTGACAAATACAGGCAATAGCTTCCATTTAATTGAGAAGAAACCGTATACCTAGCACAAGTCTTTTTCTGTGCATTAACTTTTCATAATACAACTATATGAAGTATATAGTATAAAATAGTATATGAAACTATTTTATATATAAATAAAGGTGTTTCCAAAGGTTAAGAAAGGGCACGGTGAGAGTGAGAAGCACAGTCTGGGTGGGCAGGACAATCTAGTTGTCTATCTGTGCTTTAAACTCCAATAAACATCATCTCCCACACCACGGCATCTAACTCAGAGTCACATTTCAATTGCCAGCAAATGGAAGCCTCATAAACCCAAAATGTGAACGGCAATGAAGTTCATAGAGCACGCTTTGAGTGCACAGAGTATCTTTGCAAACATTATCTTTTTTTATTACACTTTATGTTTTAGGGTACATGTGCACAACGTGGAGGTTTGTTACAGATGTATACATGTGCCATGTAGGTGTGCTGCACCCATTAACTCATCATTTAACATTAGGTATATCTCCTATTGCTATCCCTTCCCCTCCCCCCAAACATTATCTTTTAAGACTTTCACAATCACGCCATGAGATTATTCCCATATCAAAAAGTAGGAAATGAAAGCCTGGAAAGAAGTTATATTGACATTAAACTGCTCTCAAACCCAAGTGTACAAATGATTCTTCTTGCAAAGAAATTCATATTCTACACAAAGTTCTATTTCAAAATGAATTCTGGAATTCAATTAAACACTCATCTGGAAAACGAGAGCTTAAGTGGAAATTCCTCACTGGTATTCAAGCAAATAAATTAAATAATGATATTAAACCTACATCTAATCTCTTATTATTACATATTCAAAGTTTGCTATACAGCTACCACTAAGTTATACATTTCCAGTGACACAAACCATAAAATGAATTTGTTTCTATTGGTACTAGCAAAAAAAAAAAAAACCTGCGTAGACAGCAAAAGGGTCAATCTACTAATTTATCTTCTAATAACTTTCCACCCAGGAGCATTCGTCCCTCTCATTAGACAGTTGTTCTATGCTTCTTTTTTTCACATTCTAATTGCCTCACCTGAACCAAAAAAAGAATGTGGATCTAGGATCAATACCTTTTGAAAAGTCATTTATTTCATTATATTATTTTTTCATATATCTGCATTATTGCATAGAATACCTGATTGGTCTTATGCTAAGTTTTTCATGTAACATTACCTCTGCAAGATGTTAATAAGTATCCTTCCAAAAATGTTTGAAAAATCTTGGGTAAAACATATTACATAAGTTCCTGTTTTATAGTTTTCCAAGAGTTTTACTATCCTTGGCCAATGACAAAATTCAAAGCAGAGATACAGTACACAACTTTTGTAAAACTTACCTATTTTTCTTATAAGACTGTGGCTTTGTTTTGTTTTGTTTTGAACTTCTTTTCTGTGATGTGACATGAGACTGTGTGTTGAGTTAGGGGTGGGGACATACATTAACAGAGGTTTAGGAACTGCTTTGCTAAAGCAAGTTTGAGGAGAAAATGGGGAGACTAATACAAGATTTTGCTTTAAGCAGTGGGAGTTGAAGGGGTAGGTGGTTTTTGGAGAAAGAAGAGACCCATTCATGGCACAGGCTTCTTTATGTTTCTGCTCTGTGTGATACTTAATGAGGATACAGACATTCACTTCCTCTATTTCCCACCCCTGGCCGGGGGTAACCCAAAGGTACCTGATAAAGACACAGCCTTATAGCTGTATCAAGTATCCCTGAGTGTGTTAGGACTGGAGAGGCCTAAGGAATAAAAAACATACATGCATTAAATGGAACAAATACAGAGAAGAAGAAAACTCAGACATGGTACATTAATTGTGTACCTTTCCTTACAACCCAGCACATCACAGGGTACATGACCTGCTTCCTTTTGACCTGCTTCCTTTATGTTCACTGCATGAACAGGGAAGGGGGTTGGGGTACACGTGGGAGATAATTGTGTTTACTATGTACCTGGTATTAATACATCTATAGAGACAATTGGAATGACTATACTGGAGAAACAGCAAGAGAAGAACTGAAAAGGCTAAAACAAATACTTGGTTCTCTAAAAAATACTCCAAAGGATTTCTCATGTCTGACAAATTACATTTTAGTCTAATAGTAATAAGTGACCAAAACTAAGGTGATTTGATAAATATCATAAGGTATTTTACTGTGAAATTGATATCTATACGTATTGCTTATAAAGCTCAGTAATCTGTTCTTGAATTGAGAAATTACTGAGACAACATCAAAAGCTGTCATTTTTGTTTCTATGTTGTCGTTGTTATTGTTTGTGAGGTCAGAGCTTCTAAACTTTATGACTGTTTGAAAGGGGCCTATATAGACCTTGCCTGAATATTAAGTCATGTGAAATGATAAAAAGCTTTCTGATTTATTGGGTTAGACAAAGAAAAAATTGAGAAATTGAGCATCATTAAAATTAAAGACTTTTGTTATTAAAACTGTGCTTAGAATGAAAACAAAAGCCACAGGTTGGGAGAAAATTTTTTCAAAACATATTCAAAACATTTTCAAAACATATCAGATACATTACTGGTATTTAAAGTATACAGAGAACTCGAAAATAAGAAAGAAAACAACTCATTGAAAAAATAGTCCAAAGGTCTAAATACAGCTGTCAAATGGGGATTTTGAAGTTACTAGTCATGTATCATTAGGGAACTGCAAGTCACAGCAACCGTGAGATATTATTACATGACTATTAAAATGACCAATATCCAAAAGTCTGATGATACCAAAAGCTGGCAAATGTGAGGAGAAACAGGAACTTTTATTCATTGCTTGTGAGAATGCAGAATAGTACAGCTACTTTGGCAGTCAGTTTGGCAGTTTCTTATAAAACTAAACATACTCCTACCACACAACCCAGCAATTACATTCCCGGTATTTACTTAAAGGATTTGAAAACTTACATGCACACAAAAGCCTTCTTCCCATGAATGTTACAGGAGCCTTATTCATGATCACTAAAATCGAAATGTCCTTCAGGAAGTGAATGGAAAAATAAACTGTGGTATATCCAGGCAATGGAATAGTATTCTGTCAAGCTACAGAAGACACACAGGAACCTTTAAATGCATATTGCCAAGTGAAAGAAGCCAGTCTGAAAAGTCTACATACCGTATGATTCAACTACATGACCTTCTGGAGAAAGCAAAACTATGGAGACAGTAAAGAGATCAGTGGCTATTAGGGATTTGGAGGAGATTTGTGCAGTCTAAACATGTCATGTGCCAACAATGACGTAAAGATATGTGAGATAAAGTATGACGAATTCTATTGACAAACACACGCAATGGCTTCCATTTAACTGAGAAGAAACCATATACCTAGCACAAGTCTTTTTCTGTGCATTAACTTTTTGTAATACAACTATATGAAGTTATAGCCTATTTTATATATGAATAAAAGCATTTCCAAAGGTTAAGAAAGGGCACAGTGAGAGTGAGAAGCACAGTCTGGGTAGGCAGGTCAATCTAGTTTTCTATCTGTGCTTTAAACTGCTATAACCATCAACTCAATCTACTAATTTATCTTCTACATAAATTAGTAGAGGAAACGATGAACGGATGGAGCAAGGAAGAATTTTAGGAGAGTGAATCCATTATTCTGTATGACACTGTAATGAGGATTATTTGTCATTACACATTTGACAAAACCTATAGAATTCATAAGACAAGGAGTAAACTCTAATACAAACTACATACTTTAGTCAATAGTAATGTACCAATATTGACTCATCAACTATAACAAATGTACCACACTATTGCAAGATGTTAAAAATCGGGGAAATTGGGGTAGAGGCTGAGGATGACGTGTGAATGCTTATTCACTTCTTTCTACAAACCTAAAATTGCTTTTAAAGAGTCAATAAAAATTAAAACAAGGCAGGGTTTTCATGCAATGGAAAAAAACACACAACTTTAGTAAGTGACTCATAATTATGCTTATGCCACTTTGCTAGATTACACTTCATTAATAAATATAGTTTCATTCTTTATGTTATAAAGCAGAATAAAGTCAGATATCTAGAGAAATTGATTTTAATGATTAGAGTAAAAGCATTTTCACCTCCAACGTCAGAATGAGTTCTTCAGAATCAGTCCATTTTATAGTTAAATCAATCATTGATTTTAAAAAAATATTGAGAAAAACTTTAACTTCACTTTTTCCATCAAACTCAATGTCATGACAGCATTGTCATTTCAATCTAGGATTAAAACCTATTTCTGGACCCAGTGGACTTACTGTGATAGATTCTGAAAATGTCAGACGTTAAAGTCCAGTCTTTGATCTGCTGTCCTCTGCAGTTATCAAAAGGTCAGTTTATCCTGCTTCTTTTCTCTCTTTTTCATATATCTTGCACTTCAGCTTAATATTAGTATTAAGCTAAATTTCTTATTTTATTTTGATTGATAAAGGAAAACAGATTGTTTCAATACAGTTACTGAGAATAAGCAGCAAAACGTACTTATAAAGTACACAAGAGAGCTATAAGATAAAAATTTGTTCAAAAAAAGATTTGGAAATTTTTATTGCATGAATGTTCAAATGGAAAGGAAAACTTTCTGGATTCTTTTTCCACCACACAGGAGTAGCAGCACTAAAGTAGTGAATAATGTCCGTTCAATTGGTAGTTTTCATGTATTTCTGATATCAGAAATGGACTGTTAGTAACTAGTTTTAAAAGCAGAGCATTTTTGTGCATGGCATTCCCCTGAATTCCAAAGCCCAAACTTAACTTAGGCTAATTTCTCTCTGCTGGGAGCCCCATTAATTTCTCATAGATAACATTTCATATATATGCGGCATTCTGATGATGTAAAGGAATTCACACCTTATGGGCCTACAAGCCAAATTTAATCAATGGCTTGCTTCATATGGCTGAGAGCTAAAAATTGTTTTGGCATTTTGGAAGTGTTTAAAGAAGGAGAAGGAAGGGGAGAAGAAGAATGAGTAGATGAAGGAGAGACAGAGACTACATATGGCCAGCAAAGCCTATAATATTTACTGTCTAGTTCTTTACACAAAGAACTTTTCCAATCTTGAACAAAACACACACATTTTCGTTATGCCAAAAAAGGACTACAATAAGTCTTCACTTAACATCATTGACAGGTGCTTGAAAACTGGTCATAGGTATATATATTTATGGTCACGTGATGTTTTGATACACGCATAGGGAGGGATAAATTGGGGATGGTTAATTGGTACAAAAATACAGTCAGCGAAACCCATTTTACCATAGGTTGACATCAAAAGAGTTCAGCTTCTATGGCTTTTGGTAACTAAAACGTCAACAAACTTGTAAATAAAGATCAAAACACTTCTAATATTAAATGCTGAAATAAATTTCAGCTATTCATACGTTTAAGATTAATAAAAGCTAGTAAAATCATTATTTACCTACTTATTTCAGTTTAGGGTTGCAGTTGACCGCAGCCTATCCTGTCAGCTCAGGACGCAATGTGGGAACCAGCCCTGGACAGGGTGCCGTCGCATTGCAGGTGCACTCACACATACCCACAGTTACTCAGACTGGGACCACATAGACACGTCAATCAACCTCACATGCACAGCCTTGGGAAGTGAGAGGAAACTGGAGCATCCAGAGAATATCAATGCAGACATGGGGAGAATACATAAGCTCTACACAGACAGTGAACCCCAATTGGAATCAATTTGTTTTTTCTCATCAACATCATAATGAAATGACATTGAATGAAACGTCGTTATTCAAAGACCTGTTGTACTCAGTTCTAAACATTTCAGAATTAAGAGATCTACACACATCCTCTTCTATATAATGGAGTGGGTCTCTTAAAATTTCCTGGCAACATACTCTTAGCCTGCCTAGGAAACACTTTAGAATACAACTGCATTATAATAAATTTTCATATTCTATTCATATCTTCATATTTCTCCCTCTACTTATTAAGGTATAGTCTTGTATATGTAATCCTTCAGTTCCTGAACAAGGTGAACATATGATCTCATGATGTGTGTTTTAATTTCTTAACTTTGTTGAGATTTGGGAATGTGAGGATGATGGAAAGGAAAGAAAGGAATTCAGCAGCTATAAAAGAAATCTGACCTTTAATTTTTTTATTGAATTTGTTTCTTGTTTTATTTTTCCTTCCTTTGCACAAATGAGAACTTCTAGTTTTACAAAGGGTACCATCAACTTTAGGACAAAAATTTGTATTTGTGGCATAACACAAGTTGGAGACACAATGATTTAGAGATTGCATATCAATTTTATCAAATAAATGTGATAAAGTAGGTGATATGCACACACACACACATTTGTAGTGACAAAACCATTGACACAGATACCCAGATGGCACTTAATGTACTTTCAGCCTTAAATTCTTTCTCAAGGACAAGCCATTTGTTTGCAAATGATTTAGCATTCAAAAATGATTAAACACGGGAAAAAATGCATTGCACATAAAGTTCAGATTACAAGTGAATTAAAGTCACACTAATATAACTATAATTTATAATGAATTCAAATGGCTTTCAGAAGGGTCATCTGTGGAAGGTGAAGAGCAATCTGAATTTATTTTTCTGGTAACTGGTCACAGCAATGTTTTCTAGACTAGTGAGTGAGTGCTCATACAGCACCATGTGTGTTCAACAACACATAAAGTTGGATGACAAAATCTACTTTAGTGAGAAGGTAGCTATTTCCAGGGGCACCAATAGTAATGTCAGTTTTGAGTCTTGGGTTTGCTTTTGTTTGTTTACAAGGCGATGAAATGTTTAAGGAAAAAATAAATTCTACCAATCCATGTTGAGTGAACATTTCAATCCTTGTAAAGACCAAAGTCAGCTGCCACCATGCCATGCAAACCTTATAGTACATGACATGTTAAATCGGTAACCTCGAAAGGGACTTCTGAGAAGCTATGAGTAAAAGGCACATACAAAATGCCTCTGAGATGAATTCACAAATGAAATGGAAAAGGATAACTGTGTACATCCAAGAAGAATAGTAATTAACAGAAAACAAGAACACTTCTAAATTGAAAGAATCCCTAAAGTAAAAGAAGACCAAAGAAAAAGAAATAAAGATGAGAAGTGAAATGAGGCGGAAATGGTGAGCGACAAGGAGATACACTGAGAAAAAAAGTAGCTAAAGTTAGTGTGTTATTATTTCAGCAAAATTAAGTATATCAATACTGAGAAATATGACTTGAAATAGATTCAGTACCTCAAGCAGAAACATAAACAAATAACATCTGGGTTTTTCTTTTGATAACCAGTATTTTAAATACAAAAATCTAAAAATTTTGTCTTTGTGTAAGAGTTACACATTTATCATACCAATCAATAACAAAAAGGCGCTATAAATACTGTATGGAAATAAATGTCCTAACAGATGTTAACCAGACATCAGTCTTCACCGGTAAGGATTAGATTTGAAGGTGTTTGCAGATAATTAAAACTTGTTTTTATAACATAACTTAGCAGCTAAGTAGTATAATGAAAATGGGATATTCAAATTATAAGATATAAAATATTAAAGATAGAAGAACATGTTTATTTTTTCAATATAAATATTGTTACAGCTCAGAGAAACAGTATGAAATCTCAGGGCTCATGAAAGGCCACATTCTAGAGATAGTGATTGACAGGTATGGTAATTCCCCTACAGCGTGGTGCCTGTTGTCATGGAGTAGCATGTCTCCTACAGGGTACTACCAGCAGGTTCATGTAGGAAGAGCCAATAGTCCATGTGAGAAACCCCGGAAGGCTAAAGATAGAAGGAAATATTTGTGCCACGTTGAAGAGCAAGTTCACCAGGTGAATTGGCATGTGGCTAGGGTACAACTTCCCATACATATATAAATAATGAAACACACAAAAAATTATCAGAAAAGTATTTTATTATTATTAGAGTCACGATTAGCACTCTCCTCATCAGGAGAGTTTTAGGTTTTTTTCTAGCCCTACTCTATACTTTTTAAACACAGTCTCCAAGTTTCAAAATAAAAGTTTCTTATTTTTAATCCAAATCTCAATTAAAATAAAACAAAAACCGAAAATGTAGAAGTTCCTTATTTTGACCATCTATATATCATACACAACAAAAAGACTGATAAAATTCCACTAAACACAACAGCTAGATCCGTATTCCCGTTACTGCTTAAGCCCATTCCAATAAGGATTTTATACCAAATCTGCCCTTGCCAAGGCTACCTGGGGCCTTCATTTTATTATTTGCAATGGACAATTTTAACTTCACATCCATGTTGGCTTCCTTACATCCTAGATGCACATACAGCCAGATTTTTTCCATCAGATGTGATTTGATCCTCCAAATTCGGAATGCCTTGATGACCTCCTCTTTATCTAAAGATCACTTTAAAAAGCCTGAAGTATTTGGCTCTTCCCTAAATCTTTGGCCAGATGTAATGTCATCCTCCCATTGGCTTTCTTTGTCCAAACTACATTAGCCTTATCTCAGATCTTCAAACAAGTTATATTTCCTGCCTAAGATCTTTCTATGAGTGAGTGAAAGGTGTGACGAAGATAGTTCCTCTTTGCCCCCAAAGGTTTCATTGATCACGCTGATAATGAATTTACTGTTATTTTAATCTCTTACTGTTATACTCAGGCTTAAATTATCTACCCTACACACTTCAGTTGACATAATTTTAATTTCCACTGTGATGCTTCTCTCTCTTCTGTCAACACTCTCTCCTCACAGGGTTTCATCCAGATCAGGAGTCAGTAACATTTTTGACAAAGAGCCAGATAGTAAATATTGCAGGCTTTGTGTTGCCAAGAGGCAAATTTATGGAACTTTCCCTGCTGAAAAATTTCCCTGTATTTTACATTTTAGACTTATAAATGCCACACGTACTTATAACTCATGAGCCATACAAAAATAGGTGGCAGACCAGATCTGGCTCATGGGCTATAATAGTTTTCCAACCCCTCACCTAGATTCATGACTTTAGGCATGCTCTATAGGCTACGATGATCTAACTCACATCTCTAGCCAAGTCAACTTGTCAGTGCCTACTTGATGTCTCCACTTGGATTCTAACTAGCGTCTTAATTTAAGATTAAAAAATGTAAAATCAATCACACATACGCACCTACCCACACCTCTGTCACTTGCAAACTGCCTCATGTCATCAAGACTTTGCCATATCACTAAAAGTGACCATAATCCCCCATGTCCCTAAATCCAAATACCTTGATATAATTCTTGCTCAGTAAATTCAATCATCTTCAAATCAACTTCCAATCTCAACTGATTTTCTCCAACTTTATTGCTACACTCATAATCCCAACTACCATCATCCTTCAACTGGACAGGTGCAATAGTCAGCTAAATGAACCCCCTTCCTTCACTAGTGTACCCTTCCACAATAGTACACCCTCCTAAGAGCTAACCTCATCGTATCACACATCCATCATACACTTTTCAATGTAGTTAATTTATATTCACATTTTGATATAAGATCTAGATTTGGTCCCTGAGAACACTCATGTAATCTCTCTCCATGCTCTTCCTTCATGGACATTCCAGCCAAACCGGCCTTCTTTTCTTTGTAAGAAACTATCAAGCTCTCTTTTTAAATTACAGAATCTTTATATCTGCCCTTCTTTCTGCTCAGAGCACCCCAGATCTTCAAAGTACCTTCCTCTTTGTCTTCACTCAACTCTCAAATGAAATATTACCTCCTCAGAGAGAAAAATGCTCTGAAATACCTACAGCCAGATCAGTGCCTTCCTCCTTGACAGCTTTACTCAGCCATGTTATCACATGTAATCTTCTTCGTAGTAGTGTACTTTATAGCCCTTCACACCATTGCTTTTTTTAGGTATTTGTATGTCTTCCTCCTCTTTCCCTCCTCACTACAGTATAGCCAATTGTGTCTTTGCCTTCTTCACTGCTATATCCCCTAGTGCCTGGTAGGCTTTCTATAAACAGCCATTTATTGACTTATTGACTACATGTATATGCTAATCCTTTTTACTAATTGTTGTTACACTATAAATTTCTCTTCTCCCTCTCTTCGCTTCCCTCTTCTCATGTCCCTTGATGCTTCCTACTCAATATTAACATGGACATCATTTTGTGTCTTCAGCATTTCTCTTTTCATTATATTATGATAGGTTAATTTTCCTAAGAAAACACTATTTTGACAAAAGCAAAGCATTAAAGTAAAGCAGCATAGGATCAATTTTTTCCTATTGAAAAGGAAACACCATCTTTCCGAGAAGACAATTCCACCAGGAAACAAAAAAAACACACACATTTCCGGTAAGTCCTAGTTCCCAAGACTTGAAGCCAGTATGTTTTTCCACTTTCAAGTATCCTTGACTGTAGAGATAAAAGGTATCCACTTAGAGATATTAACTCATTACCACTGCCTAAATTTGGTTTCCAGAAACACAACTTAATATGACATCAATGGATGTGATAATCATTTGAAAGTAGCTTTATCAAAATCATCCAACAGAACAAGTTACTTTCCTAATTAGCATCCTCGGTTAAATACCTAAATCTGATGAATAATAAGTTATGCATTATGCTAAATTGCATTGGCTCACTATCTTAGAATGCTTTCAAACTAATTAAAAATGAGATATTCAGTGATGAGAAACATAAAAAGATAAAAACCTATTTCAATCAGTTTAAATTAGAATTTAACATTTCTTCAATACGCTCTTTTGTAGTCAATTGCAAGAGTAATAAAGCAAAATTATTGAGTCTATAATAGTGACCGTTCAAAATTCATAGTGAATTATTAAAAAGAAAACTAAGGTCCCTGCCAACTTTCCACCTCACTTCAAAGCATAGCCAAGGTCATTACAACAGCAAGTAAAAGACTCCACACAATTCCCACTTCTTCGCCTCTATTCTGTTACTTCTGGAATCTTCTACTACTCCAAATTGTGTGTTTGCTCCAGACTCAGCAGTTCTCACCACCTTGTTCTTCCAATTGCCATCTTCTCTGTGCGGCCTTTCTTGACTACCCAGTTAAAAATTATCCTATCAAAATTATCTGATCCCCATCCAGGATTACTTTTCACCATCTAACTTACGATACTTTGCATATTTATGTGGCTCATTGTCTGTTATCTGTCTCCCTAAGTTAGAATGCGAGCTTCATGATGGCAGAGTTTTGGTCAATTTCCTTCACTCAATAATTCCTGACCCAAAGTAAACACTTCATAAGTATTTTTTGAATATACTAATATATAGTCCGAATTATCAAGGAACTTATAAATAAATAAAGACACAACCCAGCATATAGTGCAGCTTGAGAAATATTGATAGTGTGGTACAGGAGGAGGTATGTAAACTATGAGAAGCAACAGTTAAATAAGAAGCAATCCAGAAAGACACACAGTGTGGGTGACATCTGAGTTAAAGGACAGAAGGTAAGAAGATAACCAGATGGAGAAAAGAGAGGAAGATCTTACAAACAAGCATCAGAAGTTACCATAAGAAAAGCAAGTACAAAATCATCAGAAGAAAAACAATTGCATCCCAGTTATTACCACAAACATAATTAACTATGAAAACCCAGAACAGTTCATGCTTTGATAATGCTAAAGTTGATACGTAGATTAAGATGTGATATAACAATCTGCAAATCTTAGTTTTCAGAAAACCTTTTTAGGCAAGATATGATGATTTAAGGAAGAAAAGTTGCTGATGGATGAGGCATGTTGTCCCTTAAAGACAAACACTATGAAGACTGCGTACAGCCTTTATAATGGAAAGGTGCCACGTTTTTTCTTTATTAAGTCCTTGGAATCTCAGTTGGCTACTTTGAAATTCATGTGTAATTCATGAGTTTTTTAAAAGAAATGTAATAAGTAACACAAGTGATTCTAGAGCTTATCTTTAGGCTGAGGTAGATATTGGCATTATAAATTGAAGTGCTAGAAAGGAACGATAAGAATTAAGAATAAGCAGTAATTTCTGCCAAGATCTGTGGCACCCAGTCTCACACATAAGGCTTTTTGGAATCTCTTGGTTTCCAAGGTTCAGGCTCTCATACTTTAGTTTGTACATAAAGGACTTAAGTTATTCTTAAAGCACAGTTTTAGCACTTCACACCAGGAGATGGTTATGAGACTGATCACAGGATAAAGTGAAATAGGATGTGTGCCTACTTGTAGAAGGAACCTCGTTCCTTTTGCCATTCTATTCCTACTTTTCTGGCAGGAAAGTCCTAGAAAAAATTTCATACAGATTAATTTTAAACAATTTACATTATATTTTACTATTATTAGCTTCTAGAATATCTTAGCTTAGGCTGGCCCTGGTGGCTCACACTTGAAATCCCAGCATTTTGGGAGGCTGAATTGGGCGGATCAACTGAAGTCAGGAGTTTGAGACTAGCCTAGCCAACATGGTCAAACCTAGTCTCTACTAAAAATCCAAAAATTAGCCGGGTGTGGTGATGCGTACCTGTAATCCCAGCTACGCAGGAGGCTGAGGCAGGAGAACCATTGAGCCTGGGAGGTGGAGGCCGCAGTGAGCCAAGATTGTGTCACTGCACTCCAGCCTGGGCAACAGAGCAAGACTCTGTCTCACAAAAACAAAAAACAAACAAACAAAAAAAGAGTATCTTAGCTTATATATTTCTCCCATCTGATCCTACCACTTTACTTCTTTTTTCCCATTTGTACCAATTATTTCTATTCCTCTTTACATATAGGCAGAAAGATAAGACTAAAATGTGTCATAGACAATGACATCTAGTAAATTGACATATTCTTCATGTTTAATTCCACAACAGATTTCAAATACAACCAAAATCTCCAAATAAAATCTTAATTCTAAATTGAGTGCTTGTACAGTCTTCAAATATGTTCAAATAGAACATCAAAGCTCAATAAAAATAGTTATATCACTTGGGATGGTGTTTAAAATATTTTTTCCTAAATAAATTCAGCTTCAGAGGATGAGAAAACCTTCGTTAGGAGATGTTTTAAAGAACAAATTAAGTTAAATGTGAAGGAAATCATACTTTATTTTGTTGAATAGTAAGATTTTTTTGTTGCTATTGTGAATTAATGCCATCCAAATATTGATTCAATTTAGTAAATGAAAAAAGTCTAAATTATCAACTTCTTTCCTTATAAAAATGAAATATGCTATAACTTGCATTTTTTCCATGGCAATGACCCTGATGATCAGAGAGGTTAAAACCTAAAAACATTTAAAATCATCTAATCTAAATTATAAAAAATAAATCCCTTTCTTCAGAAAAAATAATTTTTTAAGGAAGCACTCAAAAACCAATCTCTACTAGTAGATATACAGCATACACATCTCTTACTATCTCCCATGCAGACTGCATAAAAAGGCGTGCTGGCTACTTTTAAGAAAACAACATTCAGATGTCTGGAAAGTATCTGAAATGCATGATTAATCTACACAGATAATTTTCTCAAGAAACCAAATTTTGAAGACAAGTAATTCAAAAGTCTATTGTCTATAAAGTAAATCCGCTGGTATTCTTAAACTGCTGTAATCCTTTCTCTGTTTACCTTATAGTGTGCACCTCTCAAGCTATGGGAATGCATGTCATCTCTAAGAAGAGCTGACTTCTTTTGTAGGAAAAAGCTGTTGGAAATGACTGTTAGGATTTCAAATGTTTGGGAGTGTGTATTCATGTGGGTTTTACGTGTTGAATATTTGCATTTATAATTTTAAGATGCTTAAATCAAAAACTAAAATGACCTATGCAACATAATTCTGCCATAGGATAAATTAAATTCAATTAAATGTTCCCATACAAATTATTATCTACCACAATGTAAAAATATTTATATATCACAAAGATGTAAGAAACACTGACTTCTATTATACAGCAGAGTTCAATTTCACTACTACTTAGCTTGATGATATTTTAAGGTCATGTCTCTTGGAATACACATTCAATATTCATTGCCAAGTGTCTGAGCTCACCTCTCTTGAAGCAATATTCAATTATCAAATGAAAATAATTTACCAAGCAACCTCACAAAACACAAACTCTAGGTAGCATCAAGGTTTTTCAAAGTGATTATTCCTTACTGGTCGAGATCCTAAGATATTAAAACTCATAGATCACATGATCTGAGATTTTCTAATTGAAAAGCTGTAGCTGTAAACCTTTCATTCAAAGTCGGATACTACCTTCAGCTGTCAAAAGAATTATGCAGTCACTTAAACTTCTGGAATGAAAGAGAAAATGAAGGGAACAATAAAAGTAACTGAAATGCACTGAGAAATGAACATAAGGAACCAAATGGAGGCAAAGACAGAGAGAGAGAGAGAGAGGGCTGTTTATCTAACCTTCCCTTCTTGAGTGGGTTTTCTCTGATATCTCTAGAGAACAACTGGATGGGTAACAATGAAATACAAAACACAAGATATTGTCTTCCTATAATTACTTGTAATGATTCCAGGATGGCATAATTTGAGAACCTGCTAAATAGGACAACAAAGTGATCTGCTTTTCCAAAATTTTGCCCCTTACCTTATATATTATTTCATGGTGAAGATCAATAAAACTGAAAATTGGAATTGCCAGATATTATCAGATTTTATTTTTTGAATGCTTAACAGCTGACCCAAAATCTGGTCATAAAAATGGAAGTTAAATTAAATTGTCCTCAAAATTTAAGTTTGCTACATTTGTAAGAACCACTTGCTTCTTCAAAATCTCAAACTTTCTCATATCTAGCAGCAAATTGAAATTAGGAATTTAAGCATGTAAATTCATCATGGAAACCAAATTGATTAAAATTTTCTGTGTATTCATGATAATGTTTAAAATTTTTGCTACATTTAAACCCTAAGTTAGTTACAAAAACCCTAAAATTATGCTTGTTTAAAAACTTGGGCTAACTTGCTTTTGAAAACATACTGACATATTCGTTCCATTCTTCTTATAATTATTTTTTTGTCACTCCCAAGCAGCACACCATTGTATATATCCCCAAAACGGCACTTCTTTGTTAAAGCCATTAGGACAGAAATATTTTTGAGCCAGATGCAATGGCTCATGCCTGTAATCTCAGTACTTTGGGAGGCCTAGGTTAGAGGACTGCTTGAGGATAGGAGTTTTTGACCTGCCTGGGCAACATAGCAAGACCCAGTCTTTACAAATGAAATGAAAATAAAATATAAAATAAACTGGCTGGACAAAGTAGTGCACACCTGTGGTCATAGCTACCAGGAGGCTGAGATGAGAGGACCATATGAACCCAGGAGTTTGGGGCTGAGAATGAGCTATGACTGCACCACTGCACTTCAGCCAGAACTATGGGTTGGTGAGTTAGAAATAAGTTCTCAGTTCTGAATATAATAACTGCTCCTGGCACTCCCCAGAATGAGCTGGGTTTTCTTTTGCCTCTCTATAGTCCCTCTTCCTCAGGAAATACCCCCATGGTTCTGCCCGCTGTGCTATTAATTACACCAATGCTTATTATATGTCAGTTCAGTTTTATCTAGATTCTCCCAAAGTCAGTGCTGAACTTAGTTGTTTGAAAATGTATATATTGTAATAGTTACCAAAAAGACCAAATACAGCTAGATATTTATGCTATTTGTTTTATTTCCATCGTAGGTATATTTCCTTTTAAAATTCATATATATCTTTCTCTAAGGATTGTCTCCGTTTTCAGATGTTAAGCACTTTCTCATGCACACACCACCTAAGCAGCAAAGACAGAGTCCACGTCAGGGAACGTCACATTCAGGATAAGTACCTATCATTCTGTAACTCAGAAGTAGGAAAATGGATGTCCTCAAGCAGATGCTTTTCTTGACAGATACAAAAATTTGACAAGGATCACTGACTTACTTCCAACCCACCATTCATCCCTTTTCTCTTATTTTGACCCTAAGGGTCCCAGAGGGATAATGGCACTACATTCCTATTTAGAATTCAGATTTCAGATTGCATTTCTTATATCATTGTTTATAAGTAGTGGTTGCACACAGTCGCGATAATACTATGACATTAATCTACATTCCTCGTTAAATCGATTTTTGTCTTCCGTTTTTGAGCTTAGCTACAATTTCTCACACGGTTTCTCTAGGAAGATTCCCCAATGACTGAAACATTTAGAACATGGTCCATTCACAAATACGACACTGGGATTCCCCAATGACTGAAACATTTAGAACATGGTCCACTCAAAATACGACACTGGGATTCCCCAATGACTGAAACATTTAGAACATGGTCCACTCATAAATACGACACTGGGATTCCCCAATGACTGAAACATTTTGAACATGGTCCATTCATAAATATGACACTGGGATTCCCCAATGACTGAAACATTTAGAACATGGTCCATTCATAAATATGGCTTTAGGATTCCCCAATGACTGAAACATTTAGAACATGGTCCATTCATAAATATGACATTGGGATTCCCCAATGATTGAAAAATTTAGAACATGGTCTATTCATAAATGTGAAGAGCTTGTGTAGAAAGTATAATTTACTTATCCTATTATGCTTAAGAAATTATGTGAAATAATGTGAAAATAATCTTAAAACATTTGCTTGCATATTTGCTGCAAGAGTCATACTTCATTGATACTTAATCATAATCTTGGACATGGTGGGTCCCAATAACCAATATTTAATGCAAGTCTGTAAACTTAATAGAGAGAAAACCTTATTTATAAATTTTCATGTGTTCTTTTCTTGACAATAAGGAGCTGTGAGATTTGTATTTTAAAAGATACTTACTAATAAAAACTTTAATTTTTAAAACTTTTATTTTTAAATTCTGCTTAATTGCATAAAAGTTAAAAGGTAATATTTAATATTTAATGAGGCTTATTGAGCTAGATGATGATAGGCAGCTTGGGTTATACTTGCAATTATAAGATTTGCTCATTATACCTAAGCAATCTCCTTCACTCAATCTAGCTACCACTAAGGAAGCAAAATTCCCTGAATCATAATATCAAAGCATTCCATTATGTTTTCTATTAAGTTGTTTTGTTCTTTGAATCATTGTCTATTTTAATTTATCCTTTTAGAAAGAAAACAAATTACTTAACTTGCATTTCCCACTAGAAGCTTCACTACAGCTAGACTTGGAATTGATTTCAGGCCATTTTTTAATAAATGATGGTCCCTAGTGAAAGATAGAATACTTGAGCCATCAATATTGAGTAAATAAAAGGGTTTGGGTAAATAAGAGAGAAGATACCTATTTTTCTCAAATATTTTAAATATCTAATAACCTATTCCTCATCTAAAACAAGCCACAATTACTGGAAATGATGGTCAGAGGAAGGTATTAGCAACCCTGTGTAATACTACATGTCATGTTGGATCACTATTACAGAGAAACAGTTGTCATGCTGCATTTTAGTAATTCTACACATCACCAGAGAAATAGACAACTCTTATAGCCACAGAAATCCAACGTAGCTACTGTCTACATATTCTTGTTTTAGACCTTTGGTGAAAAAAACTACTATGTGTATTGAATATATTTTACATTAGTTTTATCACAAAAAAGAAAAATGAGAATTCTATTAGATGCAAATACAAATTCTGAATGACAGGAAAGAAAAATTAAAATCAAAGCTGATCTTAATTAACAAAATGTATTATCTGCTTACATGTATATACAACTGTTCATATACAAAGGCACAGATGCATTTGTGGTTTTGAAAAAATATCTATTTCATTTCAAATCTTCATTGAACAATATTACATATGGCAAGAAAACTGATCTTTTTGAAGGATCTTTTAAGAAGTGTTAAACTTTATTAGATACTCCAAACTAGCAAAGCTCAACTTCATCACAATTATATAATAACACTGCACACTTTCAATTTTATCTGGAGAAATATACCTATCCCTTGAAATAACTCTGTAAAATTCCTGCTCACAGATTTCATTTCAAGCCTTGAAAATGCAGAAAATCAATGCTGAATACACTTGCCCCGAAAGGAAAAGAAAATTTCAGGGGTGTCAGGATGTTTTATCACATAAAATACAGAATTGCAATTTGTATCTGAGCAGGCAACACACCTCCAAAAATAATACAATACTTATCACAAAATACATTCACAGATACTAGATTTGGCACAAACCACTCCATACAGCTATTGATGAAATCAGTATTGAAAGCCTTATTCCAAAATCTATGGCCCTTTTCTACTCTCCAACTGACATTTCAGGATGCCACAACATTGCAACTCCACTCTCTCATTAATTTCCCCTAAATACACTTGGCAGAAGAACGAGAAACGTCACATTTTTCATTTAATTTCTAAAGAACATCACATCCTTTAAGAATAGGTTCTTGAAATTTTAAAATGTAAAACATAAAAACCCTAAAGAGACAAACATCCAAAAACATAAAAACCCTAAAGAGACAAACTTCCAAAAACTTTTCTTCAACATCACAACAACTTTATATGCTACATGTTCCTGTAAAATACCACATACACAAACTCACAGGCACACCCACCCACCCAAAACACACACACTCGCATATATATGGCCTCGTAATACCTCACATATATATACATATCATCAATTACAACAGAGAAAAGCCAATTTCAGAAAGATGGCTTCAATTTTGATGCATTTACTCACACCTAATTCTATTTCAATTTAACTGCAGAGATATTACAATACCCTGTAACAAAAACCTGACGGAAGATTGTAACAAATTGCTTAAACATCAAACCAAAGACTAAACATAATTTCATCACAAAGTGAAATTCGCATCCAACTCGCAAAGAATTAGAAAATCCTTGCACTTACCTTGGCCTTGTCCATTCCCCAGATGACCCCAAAACACCACCGTCATCATCAACAGCCCCGGAGCCCACGTCCACATCCTTCTAGTGACACGCTCGTGTCTTCTGGCCATTGCATCTTAAACTCTGCATATTCAGTGGGGTGGATGTGAAAGTACAATAAATTACATTCTTAGAGAAATACACTATGACTCAAATCCCATATCTAATATGCACTGTGCATTTCTGAATTATCCTGCCTACAAGGAGGTACATTTGAAAATCATGCTTCCCTTTAGGGTTGTCATATTGATGATTAATACGAAAGCTCATTCATTTTTAATCTTTAAGCATTCATCTGAATTCCATTTTTAATATCATTTTCCAAAACAGGCCACTTAACCTATGAATGTTAAAAAGTACTCCCGATATACATATTGGAGTTCAGTCAAGCAAAAGCATGGTGTATGGACACTACTTAAGTATAACTTGATATTTAGGCAAATTGATGAATTTAACATACCATATAATCTCTACATATATACAAAAGGACTTTTCAACACATTTATGTAAGTTTTGCATAAATACCCTTGAAAATATTCTCAAGTTTTAAGTAGTATTCTAATTATGTCAGTAATTTTAACTGAATAAAGAGATGCATCATGTGCAAAAACTAATCTTGTTTACTTAAAATTGAGAGTAAAATTCATTATAGAAGGTACAAAACACTTGTAATTTTGATTTCAGATATATGACCCACAGGAACCTTCATATATACAAATATTATACACATATATGACAATGTATATTTGAATGTTCATTTTGAAACTGCTTTTCATACTGATACATGAAAATACTTAAGTGTCCACCAAAGCGAGGTTATTTATTCATACATTTGAATGATATACAGTAGCTCAAAAGAATAAACTTGAGTTGCATGTACTAATATGGATAAGTGTCCAAAATGAATAGTGAAGAAAAACTAGCAAATTTAATAATGATAAGTTCAAAATTATACCTTTCATATGTAAACATGTGCAATAGTTAAAACTATAAATTTTATGTTGCATAAATATATAATACAGTATAATAACGCATAAGAATGAGAAACACCTTCAAGACCAAAGTTAGGAAATTACAAGACTACAATTTAAATGGTTAGTAGGTGGAATTTTAAATCAGAGGTTACTCCTAAATCCCAATTTTTCCACAGTTGACAAAATAACGGAGTTAAGAAAAATAAACTTAATGATTTCCAGAATGAATGCTTTATTCAAAATGCTACGTAATTACAATTCTAATAAACTTGCAAGGGAATCCAGTCACCCAGAAATTTTTTATGCCTTTCTCCTACATCACGAAAGGGGAAGATTTAATTACCAACTTTGCATTACTTAACGTCAGACTCATAGTATCAGAGCTAAAGAGAAATTTAAGAAACACCTAACTCAACCTCTCCATTTTAAATGACCAAATGAGTTGAGAAGGTTACAATGACATTTCTAAGTTCATATGTAAAAACAGAATTTTGATGACAATGACAGTTTAAGTACTAATAAACACTCCTGGAAAAGTTACTGTAATCCAGGTTATTTTACTGTGATAAATGCCTTACATTCTTTACCCAATTCAGTTTTCACAGAAATCCTATGAACAAAGCACTTCCAAAATTTACCACTTCACAGCTAAGAAAACAAGGCTTAGAGAAATGCTACACGATCCCCTAGTCATGAGGTTAGTAGGTACCACTGTGGAGACTGAGGCAAAACAGGACGATTTCAAAGCCTATGCTCTGAACAAGTAAACACTAAGCAGGAATTTAGTTCTAGATCTCCCAGTTGTAGTCCAATAATCAGCCAAAACATGATGCTGAGAAGAGGGGAAAGAAAGATGTCTTGTATGTGGAGCCTCATGTATTTGATCCCAAATACATCTTCATATTGAAAATCATTAGAGCACAAGGCAATAGAATTATTAGTTTGTTTCTAAAATCATCAACCTTTCCCAAGTTGAACATACAAATATATTTTATCATATATATACTATATGTGTGTATAGCGTGTGTTTATCTAAGTATTCCTGTGGTTTATATATCTGGATTTGGAATTACAAGTGTTTTGTGATTTATTATTTATTTATTATTATACTTTGAGTTTTGGGGTACATGTGCACAACGTGCAGGTTTGTTACATATGTATCCATGTGCCATGTTGGTGTGCTGCACCCATTAACTCGTCATTTAGCATTAGGTGTATCTCCTAATGCTGTCCCTGCCCCCTCCCCCCACCCCACAACAGTCCCCAGAGTGTGATGTTCCCCTTCCTGTGTCCACGTGTTCTCATTGTCTCCCTCTGTTGCTCTGGCTGGAGTCAGTGGTGTGATCATAGCTCACTGCAGACTCCAAGTCCTAGGCTCAAGCGATACTTTTGCCTCAGCCTCTCAAGTAGCTCGGACTACAGGCACGCACCACCATCCCTGGCTAATTGTTTTACAGAGATGGGTCCCACCGTGTTGCTTGACTGGTCTCAGCCTCCTTAGGTCAAGGGATCCTCCCACCTAGACTTCCGAAAGCACTGAGATTACAGGTGTCAGCCACCGTGCGTTTTTTGATTTCTTCAATTAATTTTACTTATACACTTGATTACACAAGATTAATTTTGTGTACATAATGAATCTCTTTTGAGGTTTAAGTTACTGATTAATTAGAGTACCACTTAACAAGCGTGTCATCCCAGCACTTTGGGAGGCTGAGGTGGGCGGCTCACCTGAGGTCAGGCATGAGCCACCATGCCCGGCTTACAGACATTCTTTTCACTCCTGCTTGCAGATCTCTGTTCCCTTCTAATTCCAGTGGAACCACTTTCACTTAGTATCAAAATATCCAGATCCACTCATCAAAGTGTAAATAATCCTTCAGTAAATTACATTTGCAAATCTATTTTTATGTAATATTTCCTTAACTTCTTCTTACCTACATCCAGTAGTCATTTTACAAGGCAGAATTTTTTCTATTTTATATAGAACTGAGGCAGTATTTGAAAAAAATCTCAAAACACTCTTCAGAAAGGACTGGCATCTAAAACACCAGTTCCAATATATGTTTTAGTAACATTTTAAAGGACAGATGGTTTTCGAAAAGTTATTATAATTTAAAAAAATGTAACCTTCCTCTCTGAGTTCATGTTTATGGAAAACTAATATTTCATAAATGCCAAGTTACTATGATGTATTATCTAAATGCTGCCCCTGCCATTCTATAAATAGAAAAATCATAACCTTCTAACTAACTTTGGTATTAGACAACAACTGTGCTGATGAAAAGTAAAATCAATTCATTTAAAAAAAATTTTCCATGAAAAAAAAACAAGTAACTTGTAAGCAGTATCTTAGATGAACCAAAAAATAAAGTAACATTAACCAGAAAGACATGCCATGGACTTCTCTAATCTTTTTTTGGAACACCCTTTTCATGCATATGAAAATAAAAATTAAATATAAAATACCTACTTTATGTATGTACTTTTACTTGTGTCTATTGTTCTTTAAAGATTAAAATAACTCTTTTGAGAAGTGTCTGTTCATGTCCTCTGCCCACTTTTTGATGGGGTTGTTTTTTTCTTGTAAATTTGTTTGAGTTCATTGTAGATTCTGGATATTAGCCCTTTGTCAGATGAGTAGGTTGCAAAAATTTTCTCCCATTGTGTAGGTTGCCTGTTCACTCTGATGATAGTTTCTTTTGCTGTGCAGAAGCTCTTTAGTTTAATGAGATCCCATTTGTCGATTTTGGCTTTTGTTGCCATTGCTTTTGGTGTTTTAGACATGAAGTCCTTGCCCACGCCTATGTCCTGAATGGTATTGCCTAGGTTTTCTTGTAGGATTTTAATGGTTTTAGGTCTAACATATAAGTCTTTAATCCATCTTGAATTAATTTTTGTATAAGGTGTAAGGAAGGGATCCAGTTGCAGCTTTCTACATATGGCTAGCCAGTTTTCCCAGCACCATTTATTAAATAGGGAAGCCTTTCCCCATTTCTTGTTTTTGTCAGGTTTGTCAAAGATCAGATAGTTGTAGCTATGCGGCATCATTTCTGAGGGCTCTGTTCTGTTCCATTGATCTATGTCTCTGTTGTGGTACCAGTACCATGCTGTTTTGGTTACTGTAGCCTTGTAGTATAGTTTAAAGTCAGGTAGCGTGATGCCTCCAGCTTTGTTCTTTTGGCTTAGGATTGACTTGGCGATGCGGGCTCTTTTTTGGTTCCATATGAACTTTAAAGTAGTTTTTTCCAATTCTGTGAAGAAAGTCATTGGTAGCTTGATGGGGATGGCATTGAATCTATAAATTACCTTGGGCAGTATGGCCATTTTCACGATATTGATTCTTCCAACCCATGAGCATGGAATGTTCTTCCATTTGTTTGTATCCTCTTTTATTTCATTGAGCAGTGGTTTGTAGTTCTCCTTGAAGAGGTCCTTCACATCCCTTGTAAGTTGGATTCCTAGGTATTTTATTCACTTTGAAGCAATTGTGAATGGGAGTTCACTCATGATTTGGCTCTCTGTTTGTCTGTTATTGGTGTACAAGAAGACATTTATGCAGCCAAAAAACACATGAAGAATCACTGGCCATCAGAGAAATGCAAATCAAAACCACAGTGAGATACCATCTCACACCAGTTAGAATGGCCATCATTAAAAAATCAGGAAACAACAGGTGCTGGAGAGGATGTGGAGAAATAAGAACACTTTTACACTGTTGATGGGACTGTAAACTAGTTCAACCATTGTGGAAGTCAGTGTGGCGATTCCTCAGGGATCTAGAACTAGAAATACCATTTGACCCAGCCATCCCATTACTGGGTATATACCCAAAGAGCTATAAATCATGCTGCTATAAAGACACATGCACACGTATGTTTATTGCGGCACTATTCACAATAGCAAAGAGTTGGAACCAACCCAAATGTCCAACAACGATAGACTGGATTAAGAAAATGTGGCACATATACACCATGGAATACTATGCAGCCATAAAAAATGATGAGTTCGTGTCCTTTGTAGGGACATGGATGAAACTGGAAAACATCATTCTCAGTAAACTATCGCAAGGACAAAAAACCAAACATCGCATGTTCTCACTCATAGGTGTGAATTGAACAATGAGAACTCATGGACACAGGAAGGGGAACATCACGCTCCGGGGACTGTTGTGGGGTGGGGGGCGGGGGGAGGGACAGCATTAGGAGATACACCTAATGCTAAATGACGAGTTAATGGGTGCAGGAAATCAACATGGCACATGGATACATATGTAACAAACCTGCACATTGTGCACATGTACCCTAAAACCCTAAAGTATAATAAAAAAAAAAAAAGATTAAAATAACTCCTAAAGCCTGGATAGCTGAGCCCATTGTGCTCTCCTGCCCATAAAATAGATTGGATGTGCAGTGAAAGAGGTAAAACTTAGGCTTTCAGATTAGTTATGACGATGGAAACACAATTCTATTCAATAGTGTTCATCTTGGTCTTTCAAACGTTTAAGGTCACAAGGCAAAAGAGAACAGACTTTAAGAATGTTCTTGTGTTACTTCTCGTCTTACCCAATAGCTAGATTAGTTCAATTAGGCCAGTGTTTTGGAGTAAACAGCATTGCGAAATGTGTCGTGAAGTCCGGAGGCTCCACCACCTACCTCCAGGTAGTTGTTCTGTCCGATGGAGCCTAGAGTAATACCTTAGGAGATGCATTACATCTACAGGTACCAACCAGGAAGGGTAGTCTTGAATTAAAGGGCTTTAGAACACGTTATAAGAGCAAATCGAAGCTTCCAGGAATTAGAACCACTTCAATCACAGAGCGTCTCTGGGTTCTATCTATGGCCAGCATCATGTCTCTGTCTGCCCTCCCCGAATGCTTTCTCTCATCATGTGGATCTTCTGGATAGTCTTATTCTTCCCCAGCCAGCCAACTTGATCAACAAGCCTAGGTATATTAGGTATGTATAAAGTTGGTTCTTAAATAAAGTCCATTTCTGTATCTAGGTAAGTAATGTCTTCAGACTTACAATTTTATTGATATCTAGAAAGAGTGACTCTAGTTAGCTTCTAGTGTCAGTTTTTCTAGCAGCTTCTTTAAAAAAAAAATCCTCTCTGGAACAAAGCTTCCTTGCAAGTATTGCTGTTGGCAATAGTCCTCTTTACTGAAATGCTTATCCGGTGAAACTTGCGCTGTGCCAGGGAGCCTGCAGGTTGATGGTCCTTTTGTTCAACTTCTCCATTATAAAGCAACCTCTCTGATCACCCTTTTAAAACTAAAGACCAAAGAATCAAATGAGATCAGGAAGGGACCAGAGCTCACAGGTCATCAACTCCTCTTCTTAGCATATTATAGCACACAGTCTAAGCCCGAAAAACACGGCAGAACTCATTACAGCTCTCGAGTTCCAGTTATTAACATTGATTTTTTCAATGGAAAATTTTCATTAGAAGCTATCACAGGACTCACATTCAGTAATAACTTAGATTAGGATACATACTGGAGCCTTTGTCCTTAGAGTAGATGCCACTGAGTCACTATTAAAAGGAGTCTTTTTGACCTTAGTAAACTCTCACAGGGCTTATCTCAGTCTAAACTGTAACTGGCCTTTACTAGTGATGTCATGTGTAATTCAAATTAATATTGTAATGTATATAAATTGTATATATAGGTATAACACATGCATGTATTTACAATTATTTATTTTATTTTATTTTTTAATAAGATAAAACTTAGAGGTTAAAATATGACTCTAGGCCATTGTGCTTTAGAATGAAGAGCACAGACATGGGTTGGAAATGTAAATTTTGACCCAATTTAATTTCTGTGACAAATTCATTAATGTCTTCAAGGTTCAGGCTCTATGTATGAGACAAATGAAAACAGCTCTAAGATTCCTGAAAACCCTAAAGTATTAAAATTCCACTCTGCCATTAGTTCAGATAAATCATTTGCCAATTTGCCCCACAAGAACCAGGCATCTTTAAATGGTAACATAACATGCACTTCTCTCTCCCAAAGTGTAGTGCATAAACGTTCTGCTTCTGAATAACACAGGATGCCTGCCAAAATGTGCTGTCAGGGGTACTAGTAAGGAAATGTTGTATCAAAACTTCTGCAGATGTGGCCCTGAAATACACATTGTAATAAATCCTCCAGGCCTCTCAAGTTAGGAATAACTGGTTTATTAAATTGTACTTACTTAAAAATTATAGATAAACAGATTTCACTGTAACCCAGTTTTTCTGATCTGAATGAAATAAGGCTCTATATTCAGACTGACTTTTCAGTGAAAAACAACTTAAAATAGTGACAAATCATCTATAAGTTTAAATGAATATAACTAGGAGACCTGAAAACTCAGGTTTAGCAGTCATCTTCCAACAGTTTGAGAGCCCACAGGAGCCACAGAGCCCTCATGTCTCTCCAGAGAAGCAGGCTGATTCTTCCCCCTAAACACCATGCAATTCTTGAAGTGAGTGAAAGCATTCCTGCTCACACTAATACCCTCTCAAGTGAACTCAAAGTTAAGCCATCTCCAGCCAGACCAGATATCCTGGCCCATATCTCATTCATTAATATATGTTGAGAAGCCTTTGTTTCTTGGAAACTACATGAAGTGAATAGGCTGTGGACTCCACTGGACCTAGTGGTCTATATTTAACCAATTCCCTTCACACATATGTATCAGATGCTCTCTTAGTTACGGAGCTGCAGTGGTCAATAAGAAAGCCACAGTCCTGTACTCCTAGGGTTTCAATTCTGAAGACGAAGACAGGCACAGAAATCCAACTGAGCAAAGAGAAGAGATTATTACAAAATGTGTCCACATGAAAAGTGAAGCAAGGGACTGAATATACAACAAGGGTGTTGGGGCGAACATTAGATATAATCTTAATTCAGATTATATAAGGTTCATACATATAATTTTTATATATAGATGTGTTAATTTGGGCCGGGCGCGGTGGCTTATGCCTGTAATGCCAGCATTTTGGGAGGCCAAGGCGGATGGATCACTTGAGTCCAGGAGTTTGAGACCAGTCTGATCAACATGGCAAAACCCCATCTCTACTAAAAATAAAAAAGTTAGCCGGGTGTAGTGGTGTGCGCTTGTAGTCCCAGCTACTCAGGAGGCTGAGAAAGGAAAACTGCTTGAACCCAGGAGGCAGAGGTTTCAGTGAGCCAAGATTGTGCCACTGCACTCCAGCCTGGGTGACACAGCAAGACCCTGTCTCAAAAGAAAAAGAAAAAAAAGAAATATTAATTTGGATTATACAGATTCTAACCACTTCTTCCAAGTGAGAATATTTAAGCTAAGACCTGAGAATAAAAAGAGTTAGCTCTTCATACAATACAGAAAGATGCGTCTTTTAGGAAAAACCCCCAGTGTTCATGGACCCTAATATATGAACAAGATCTTGGCATGTAGAAGAAACCTGTGAATTGGATGAAATTAAAAACTGAAAAGTAGGAATCTGGATGAAGTACAGAAGGGAGAAAGACTAATGTGAGACGTGACTGAAAGAGAAGGATATGTGAAACAGTACAGGTCTTCATTAGTAATGATGAGGAACATAAATCTTAGTCCAAGTACACCAGAAAAGTGGGAGAGTTGGAAACCGAAAGACATGTTAAGAGATCACTTTGGTTTCTCTGTAGCTAACAGGGTGTAGGAGACTAAGAATTCAAGTAGGTTGACTAAGGATGACCTAAGAAAATAAGCGTAGGTAAGAAAATATGTGGCTCTGGCTAGGCTGGGGACATTGGAAATCAAAATAGGTGGAGGAAATTACAGATGTATTTGGAACCAAAATATTTTTTAAATGAATGTTGAATTGGATATTGTCAGAATATTGAGGAAGGGCCAAAAATGACTTATAAGCGTCTAGCATGGCTGGCAGTGCCACTTACTGACATGTGGGAAACCAGGACATGTTACCTCTGAATTATTCGAGTGCTATTGTCATGTAAATCATCAACTCCCAGAATAAAGGTCTGGGCCAAACTCTAAGACTGGAACTTATGAGCTGTTTAGTAGCGTTTAGAGCTTAGAGAGAGTATGTGTGTGGAGAGAAAAGAAGAGCAATTAGGACAGAACCCTTAGAAACATCAATATTTAAAATTTGGGAAGAGAAACAGAAACAAATAAATTGTGGGAAAATGAAGCTCAGGGTAGTTGCAAGGGAATGCTAAAAATGAACTATGGCATTTGAGGAGGAAAACGTGGAAACTGAAAGCAAGAGAGTACCGATGGATCTTGAGGGAGCAGCAGCAGCTGTGTCCTAAGGAGAGTCTCAGTGAAAATGAAGGGTTGTAGGAATGAGGACATCTGGGCCAATGAGCTGGCAAGGAGTGATGTCCAGGAGGCAGAATATTTGCATCTAGATCCTGGTGGTACATACCCTTGTAGAAAATGTTTCAGATTTGTTGACAATAAAGTGGAGGAAAGAAAAAAAGTAATGGAAATAAAGATGTCAAAAAACGGGGAACCGAGGTTTGTACTGGTCCTTTCACGTGAAAGCTGAGCCACTAAAATGATGGCTGAACTTGCCTGAAGATGATATTGAGCAAAAGATCTAAAGCCTTAAATAAATGACAAGAGGCCAGGTGCAGTGGCTAATGCCTGTAATCCCAGCACTTTGGGGGGCTGAGGCAGGCAGATCACCTGAGGTCGGGAGTTCGAGACCAGCCTGGCCAACATGGCGAAACCCCGTCTCTACCAAAAATACAAAAATTAGCTGGGTGTGGTGGTATGCACCTGTAATCCCAGTTACTCAGGAAGCTGAGGCAGGAGAATCACTTGAAACTGGGAGGAGGAGGTTGCAGTGAGCCGAGATCACACCATTACACTCCAGCATGGGTGACAGAGCAAGACTCCATCTCAAAAAAAATAAATAAATAAAGACAAGAGTGCCAAGGAGGGAGGTCTGTTGATGATGGTAATACCAAAGGGGCATGGCTGATATTTCCAAGGGGTTTGAGTTTCAAAGGAACAGTCTAATTTGAAGGGAGCGGAGAAATTAACAGTCTAGAAGTTTTAATGAGAACCAAGAACAACCACCTCGGCTTCCAGCCATAGGTATGTGGAGGGTGAGAAAAAGACCTGTCTCAATTTATGAAAGCTAGAGGAACAATTGTACTTTGGTATCAACCAACTTTTGTTTTAAGATAATTACGAAGCAATATGGAACTTAGCAACAGTCAATTTTGACAGTTTCCTGCAGCTTAGTAAATTCTGCACAAAATTAAGATTTAACACAAAAGTAAAGAAAAATTTTAATGGCATAGCACCTTTCTTCACAATTCCTTAAACCAAATAATTCCCTGTTCTTCTAACTCTCTCCTTACACTATCAACTAGGCTTCTTATTCAATGAACGGTTTAAGTCTACTAAGACACACACACACACACACACACATACACACACACACGTCTTATCCAGCTGCAGATCTCATTTTTGAAGGTACATTGAAAGTACATAGATCATTCTATAATCATCAACTATGAAGATTGTGAGCAACTGGAACAAGTATTCTTGGAAAAGAAGTTTCCTATGTATAAGAAAAAAAAGAGTCCAACTCTGGGAACTGACTTGGCTGAGTCATCATTATATGCCACTGGCAAGAAATCAAGAAGTAACCCAGGACTGATAAACTTTGTGAAAGGAAATGGAAACAGCCTATCTGTGAGGCTTAATTCTTGATAATCTGGCCAAGATATAGCATCTGCATATGAGTTCACTGACTCAACTAAATTTTGTGAAGGTGAAGTACTTGTTAAAATGAAAGATCTATTTAGAGAGAAATAAGTAGACATAATGTCTGCACTATGGATAGGTGTATACCTGTTTTTTGCAAAAACAGATTGTATCTTTGAAATGCTGGTTTGCCCTGGACAGAGCTAACTTAAATAGAGACCAGGCGCGGTGGCTCATGCCTGTAATCCCAGCACTTTGGGAGGCCGAGGAGGGTGGATCATGAGGTCAGGAGATCGAGACCATCCTGGCTAACACGGTGAAACCCCGTCTGTACTAAAAATGCAAAAAATTAGCCGGGCATGGTGGCGGGCACCTGTAGTCCAAGCTACTCTGGAGGCTGAGGCAGGAGAATGTTGTGAACCCGGGAGGCGGAGCTTGCAGTGAGCCGAGATCACGCCACCGCACTCCATCTGGGTGACAGAGCGAAACTCCGTCCCAAAATATATATATATAGTTTTTATATATATATATATATGTATATATACCCAAAGGATTATAAATCATGCTGCTATAAAGACACATGCACACGTATGTTTATTGCGGCACTATTCACAATAGCAAAGAATTGGAACCAGCCCAAACGTCCAACAATGATAGACTGGATTAAGAAAATGTGGCACATGTACACCATGGAATACTATGCAGCCATAAAACAGGATGAGTTCATGTCCTTTGTAGACACATGGATGAAGCTGGAAACCATAATCTTCAGCAAACTATCACAAGGACAAAATAAACCAAACACTGCATGTTCTCACTCATAGGTGTGAATTGAACAATGAGAACACATGGACCCAGGAAGGGGAACATCGCACTCCTGGGCCTGTCATGGGGTGGGGTGAGGGGGAGGGACAGCATTTGGAGATATACCTAATGTAAATGATGAGTTACTGGGTGCAGCACACCAACATGGCACATGTATACATATGTAACAAACCTGCACGTTGTGCACATGTGTCCTAGAACTTAAAGTATATATATATATAAACAAAGAGAAAACCATTAAAGAAAGGCTATAATACACAGGAACACACAGACACACATACACCTGTGTATCTATATCTTCAGTTATCACACTTTTTCTATACAGACTCCACACGAGACAAACATGTTACATTTTATGAGAAACTATAAGTGGAAAGAGGAGAATTTGTTAAATCAATATAGAATGTTCCTTGTTTAGCATAATTCTAACTGTTTCTCATTAGAGGTCTCAGTATCAATCTGTATTATATGTGGCCATGCTGGCATTTGGGAAATTCCACAAGAAACTTTTTAAATATGAATTTGGAAAAGGGAAAAGGATTTTTAAAGTGTCTTTTTTTGTTCTGCATTCTATGTGGAACATCTATTTTGTGCTAACTGCTCGTGTTAGCTTGTGATTGCCTGTGACTATGTGGAAGATATACTTTACGTGATTATGTGAGCAATAGTCTTAAAGTTAAGAAATCTAAAAATTGGTTGGTTTAGTTGCTAATTAGGTAAATTACTTTGTAATGGTTACTCAAACTCTCAAAGATTAATTATCTTCAGTGGTACATTGAAGGTTCCATTCATATTGATTTTAGTAGACTTATCCTGCTAAAAAGTAAATTTAACAACAGAAATTATTCTAGACCTCATTATTTCAGGAGACCCCACCCCAGCTTTTATTCCTAACTTCAAGAAATGCAGAGAAATTTAAAAATTAGATGTTCTCCCAATTCAACAGAATATAACTGAACTAAATAGATTTATGTATAATTCATTATTTCAACCTTTAACGCTATATCCAAGCGGTTTGTTTTCACCATAAAGTTATAGCTGTTTAGGCCAATAATTAAAGAGGACCTTGATAGAGAATGACAAGAGAGGATGATCGCCCTATTGTCTATCTTCCAGCTGCTTTCAATGCCCTGAAGTTTTATTCACACCCTAATATTAGAATCTTATCTGAGAGAGCGTACTCAAATGAGGAATCATGCTAATTTCTCAAGAAAAGTGTTACAGAATAATAAATGCCTTTCTGGTCAAAGCACTGATGCTCTGGAAATAATCTTTTTCCAAATGAGGTACAGGAATTGTTATGACTATTAAAAGTTTCTATATGATATCTGCCAGGTTCGACTGAGCTTCACTTAAAATCTACTATATTAGGGCCAAGTGTAATGACTCAAATTAGTGAACTTAAAAATTGTTTTAAAATGTTTCCTGGAGACATTTCAAATATTGCTCTCTGATTTATCACTGTTACTTTTGCTGAATTCAATTTGATGCCAAGATTTATTCAGATTAATCAAACGCCATAAACTCTGATACCTAATGTTCCTTAACACCTTAAGAACTTTTAAACAGGTCAAATGTTGAAGATACGCTTTTAGTGAAACTGTACCTAAGCACATGAATTCTATTGAATATAGCTTTTCAGAAGACTAACAAAGAAAGAAGACTTAGGAAATTCAGAAACATTTTTTAAACCTTCTAGACAGAATTAAAGTACTGAAAAATAATTTCAATTTGTGAATCTAATGGCATTAATCAGAACATAAGAAAAAAGTAACCATAAAACTTTATGGGGGTAATATTTGCTATGAGGATCAGGAAAAACAACTAATGGAAATTAGGCTTAATACCTGGGTGATGAAATAAACTGTACAACCAACCCCATGGCACAAGCTTACCTCTGTAACAAACCTACACTTGTACCCCTGAACTTAAAAGTTAAAATTTAAATAAATAACGTTGTGCTATTAATTTCAACCAGAGGCTTTCCAAGGTGCAGGGAACTTTTGAGAATTTTATTTCTTGCAAAAGGAAATTTGATTCCTTGCTTAGGGCCTTCCCAGCAAAACCTCTATTCTTTGGAGAAGCATCATACTCCTACAAGATTTAAGGACCATCATATTTGTCAGACTTTTTTTGTTTTACTGTGAGCAGTTTACAGAACATAAAGAAAAATCAAATCCGAAGGTGCACTACACGTGTTTTATCAAAAGGAACATTTTTGGGTACTTTTAAGAAAATACGGCAAATTTAGTTTTCTGACCTAATACCAAGTTAGACATCTTGAGTGAATTGAATCTGTTGTAATCCTGTTTGGTTTTCATCCCATGGCTCTGGAAAACTGACATTTATCTCCAATTTCTCAACTCTGCTTCTTTCCAGTACCTCATCTATACGACTATTGTAGTACTTTTCATCTGCTTCTACCACTACACTATGGCTGCATTACTTTTAACATAGTGTCCCACATGTTACCCATTTCTACCTAATATAAAGAGTAGAAATTGAATTATAATTGAGTATCCAGTTGCCTCATATTCTGGTCTTCAACTGAAATAACTCCAGCTATCTCAAAACTTCAACCCTCCCTGGAAGTATTGGACCAAATTTTCCCAGATTATAGCACTCTCAGGCTAAAATTACTAATGCTTCTATAGTTTCAGAGACTGTATCAGGTTATTCAACACAACATTCCATGCACCATCCCAGCCTCATATAATCAGAGGACACTTAGACGACTTTAATAGCCTTCAAAAGACACCCTCCGCTTTTACTTATATATATATTTATTTATCTATTTATTTAATGGAGACAGGGTCTCACTCTGTCACCCAGACTGGAGCTCAGTGGCATAATCACGGTCCACCGCAGCCTGCACCTGCCGGGCTCCGATCCTTCCACCGCAGCCTCCTGAGTGGCTGGGACCACAGGCGCCGCCACCACGTCTGCCTGGTTTTTGTATTTTTGTGGAGATGGGGTTTCACATGTTGCCCAGGCTGATCTGAGACTCCTGGGCTCAAGAGATCCACCTGCCCCGGCCTCCCAAAGTGCTGCGATTACATGAACGAGCCATTGTGCCCAGCCGGCCCCGCCCGGTTTTTAACCTTCGTACTGTTTATATAATCATCCTTCACAAAATACAACACTTCATTGCACGATGGTTCTCATTATTCTAATATGAAGAACTATATTAAGAAAATAAATTCCCGGCCGGGCGCGGTGGCTCACGCTTGTAATCCCAGCACTTTGGGAGGCCGAGGCAGGCGGATCACGAGGTCAGGAGATCGAGACCACGGTGAAATTCCGTCTCTACTAAAAATACAGAAAATTAGCCGGCGTGGTGGCGGCGCCTGTAGTCCCAGCTACTCGGGAGGCTGAGGCAGGAGAATGGCGGGAACCCGGGAGGCGGAGCTTGCAGTGAGCCGAGATCGCGCCACTGCACTCCAGCCTGGGCGACAGAGCCAGACTCCAGCTCAGACAAAAAAATAAATAAATAAATTTCCAATATTTCCTAGCATATCCAATTTAATTCTATACATCACATAAAAATAAAAGCCGTCTTACTGTGTTAGTTTCTCACTGCTGTTACAGTAAATTAACATAAACTCAGAGGATTAAAACAACACATTTTTTTCTTTATACTTCTGAGGGTCAGAAGTCCAAAATGGGTCTTAGTGTGCTAAAATCAAGTTATCATCAAGTCTATATTTTGTCTGGAGATTCCAGGAGAGAATTCACCAGGTTTGAGGGGTCACATGTATCCCTGAGCTCTTGGCCTCTGCACATCTTGGACACAGCACATCACTTCAGCCTCGGCTCCAGTTTCCCCAAGCTCTTCTGCTCACCCTGGTCTCTCCGCCTTCCTGTCTGAAGGTTCTTTGTGACTACAGTGGGCCCATCTAGATAATTCAAGATAATCGCTCCAGTTTAAGGTCAGGTGATTAGCAATCTTAATTCCACCTCTAACCATAATGCTTCCATGCTGCCTAACAACACATTCAAAAGGTCATCCTGCTAAGGGTCATTATTCTACCTACACACTAAGTGACTGAGAAAAAGTAAAGTTATGTATCATGCCTTACCTATGGCGAGGAAATAATAACTTATAATGATTTATCTAAAAAAACCTGTTTTTAAAAGCTTTGGTCCTAGTCTATTGATTAAAGCTTTGGTATATTCCAGATAAATTTCATGTCCTTGATGCTAACACATTGTGCACAGTAGATGGCCTTTTTAAAATAGTACTGCATAAAGGAATATTTAAGGTTGCCTGGACAATAGAAAAGGAACTTTAGTTGCTATGCCTCAAAAGGCCGGATTTCTGCAGATTACACCTCCTACCAGTGCACACATGTGCCAAACTCCTTCCTGAAAGCCTGGTTTATGTTTCCTATGTGCTTAGCAATAGTTTTACTCTCACTACTGTTTATATTAAGTCCTATTTTTTAAAGCATATCCTCATTTGTTTGTTTTCCTGAGCCTCTGAACTGGATTTCACCTGGTATGTATTGCACAGGTTTTCACACTTGATTGTACGCTACCTTAAAGCATCCTCTTGTGTTCTGGACACGGTTATTTTTCTCCATGGTAAGGTGATAAGTGACTTCTCTGAGGACTTGCCACCTTAGAATGCAGTGGTGACATCACCTGCTCAGGCTCTGTCTGCAATGTGGAATTTACTATTTTCCAACTTCTGGTCTAACTTGAACTTCATAATTAAGCAGAGCCGCCTTTTGAGGGAACAGTAGGGTGTCTGCCCCTAAACGTCTGTGTAAATGCAGAGACACATTTGGGAACATAACTGACTTTTATGTACAGAAGCCAGATGCATTTCATGCCCATGCATGCTTAGGGAAGCAAGTTCATCTCATCTATCACAATAAGCATCTGTGCCACTAAATTCCACTGCAGGATACTTTTCACACTTAGACAACAAAACATTTAAGGAAATAAAAGCTCTTTCCAATAAAAATGTGCATCAAATACTGTGTGTATGTTTAAAAAAAAAACCTTCCTCTATAAGATAAGGCCACAGGAACTACTAAAAAAGCATTCTTGAAATACATCTTCTGATAGGCATCTAGGCCCTTGCCCTATATAAGATTTAAGGAAAGTGATGTGTGTGTCTTTATACTTGAAAGGCTGTTTTCAACAGCAAAGGGTATGCTTTGAGGTATCAATATAGCTTTGAGAATGCAAAAGTTTAAAAGAAATGGAATGCATATTCTCCAGGTATGAACATGCAATTGTCATTATTTTCCTACCATCTACTAGATTAGAAACAGAAGAAAAATTATGGAAATGTCTGTTTTCCCTCAATAGGAGTACCTATTAAAGTTAATTAATTACTGTTCCTTAAACATTTTCAAAACAGACTCATAAGTGACAACTTTCAGAGAAAACAAGGGTTTTTGGATGTATATATTTACTTATAACATGGATAAAATAATTTTGTTGAATATTAACTCCATATTAATAATGTTCTCTATTGTTTTTGCATTTTGTTTAACAACAGAGAATCTAATACATTAAGTGTTCATGAGTTTCATACAGTTTCCTGTCAATGTACTTTGTCTTTTTTTTATTGGACTACTAATCATTTATTTATGATTTGTTGGAACTACTCATATTTTAAATATGTCAAGTGAATTGCAAGCACTTGTTGCTGATTTGATATTTGCTTTTTACACATATTCATGGTATCCTCTGAAAAAGAAAAGTTTTATATTTTAACAAATTCCAATCCATAAATTTTTTTTAAATTTTCTGTTACTGGTTAGGGCTATGTTTGGATATTTAATTTTAACCGTAATGTTGCAAGTGATATTTGTCTATGGTTTTTTTCTTTATATTTTGAAAAAGTGTATTTGACATCCACTATGGAATTAATATTTATTAATGACATATTATACCTTTGTGCAACTATAAAATACATATAGCCAATTATCTCAACACCATTTTATGAACTGTTTATCACTTATCCACTGATTTGAAACACTATCTTTATCATATATTGGATTTTAGGTTTATCGAGATTATGTAACATGAAATTATTTAATTATGAAATTATGTGAATTCAAGCATGACAGTCAGCTCTTCTTCCTCACCACTACCCTGTAAAAGGATGGATGGAATAATTGCTTCCCTATGGCTTAAGTGTATGAGAGGTATACAACATGGTCTTGATGAAGTGGGAACTACACAGAAACTGTTTTTGGTCCTGAAATGTACTCCAGCTTTACCAATTTGTTCTACACATATACCATTGAGGGTAGAAGCTGAATTTTGCTAATGATTATATTTACACTACTTAACATTGTGCCAGATACTGAGTAGATGCTTAGAAACATGTTTAATGACTTGTTTTATTGCTAGAGACCTAATTATCTGCTGCAGTGGTGCTATCTCATTTAGAATCATTTTGACCAGCCTTTCTCCATCATGAATAAAACACTTATTTACACACTTGTGTACACGCACATTTGCATAGAAACACACACACCCTTTGCAGAGACAAACTGCATTGAAAGCATGTACAAACATTATAGTATTTTTGTTGATTCTGACCTGATTCTGATTCTATTGTATACTTTTTGATTCTGATCACAAGAACAATAAAAATAGAAAACTATAAGTTGTGAAGCTGGAAGATGCAGAACATGAAAGATCGAATTACCAATTTTTTTTTCTATTTTCTTTAGTTGGCTGCTGATAAAATCAGAAAAGAAACGGACACAAAAATGAAAGTATGCAATGTGTGTGCGTGTGTGTGTGTGTGTATCACATGCACTCGTTTCCATGCTGTACATATGGAATTTCATAAGCAGCCAAACTAAGCTTCATAAGTGAATGAGAAATAAAATCCTTTACAGACAAGCAGATGCTGAAAGATTTAGTCACCATCAGACCTGCCTTCCAAGAGCTCCTAAAGGAAGCACTAAACATGGAAAGGAAAAACCAGTACCAGCCACTGCAAAAACACACCAAAATATAAAAACCAGTGAAACTAGGAAGAAACTGCTTCAACTAATGTGCAGAATAACCAGCTAGCATCATGATGACAGGATCAAATTGACACATAACAATATTAACTGTAAATATAAATGAGCTAAATGCCCCAATTAAAAGACATACACTGGCAAATTGGATAAAGAGTCAATACCCACAGGTGTGCTGTATTCAGGAGACACATCTCACTTGCAAGGTCACACATAGGCTCAAAATAAAGGGATGGAGGAATATTTACCAAGCAAATGGAAAGAAAGAAAAAAAAAGCAGGAGTTGCAATCCTAGTCTCTAATAAAACAGACTTTAAACCAACAAGGATAAAAAAGGACAAAGAAGGGCATTACAGAGTAGTAAAGGGATCAATGCAACAAGAAGAGCTAACTATCCTAAATATATATATATGCCAAATACAGGAGCACCAGGATTCATAAAACGAGTTCCTAGAGACCTACAAGGAGACTTAGACTCCCACACAATAATAGTGGGAAACTTTCACAACCCACTATCAATATTAGACAGATCAACAAGAAAGGAAATTAACAAGGATATTCAGACTTGAACTCAGCTCTGGTCCAAGTGGACCTAATAGATACCTACAGAACCCTCCACCCCAAATCAACAGAATACACATTCTTCTCATTACCACATAGCACTTATTCTAAAATCAACCACATAATTGGAAGTAAAACACTCCTCAGCAAATGCAAAAGAATGAAAATCATAACAAACAATCTCTCAAACCACAGTGTAATCAAATTAGAACTCAGAATTAAGAAACTCACTCAAAACTGCACAACTACATGGAAACTGAACAACCTGCTTCTGAATGACTGCTGGGTAAATAGCAAAATTAAGGCAGAAATAAATAAGTTCTTTGAAACCAATGAGAACAAAGACACAACATACCAGAATCACTGGGATACAGGTTAAACAGTGTTTAGAGGGAAATTTACAGCATTAAATGTCCACATTAGAAAGTGGGAAAGATCTAAAATAGACACCCTAACATCACAATCAAAAGAAGCAATGGAAAACACATTAAAAACCTAGTATAAGACAAGAAATAACTAAGATCACAGCAGAACCGAATGGGAGAGAAACACAAAAAAACCTTCAAAAAAAAATCAATGAATCTAGGAGTGGGTTTTTTGAAAAGGTTAACAAAATAGATAGACCGGTAGCCAGACTAACAAAGAAGAAAAGAGAGAAAGATCAAATAGACACATTAAAAAACGATAAAGGGGATGTCACCACTGATCCCACAGAAATACAAACTATTATTAGAGAATACTGTAAACACCTCTACACAAATAAACTAGAAAATCTAGAAGAAATGGATAAATTCCTGGACACATACACCCTCCCAAGACTAAACCAGGAAGAAGTCAAATCCCTGAATAGACCAATAACAAGTTCTGAAATTGACTCAGTAATTACTAGCCTACCAACCAAAAAAAGCCCAGGACCAGATGTATTCACAGCCGAGTTCTACCAGAGGTACAAAGAGGAGCTGGTGCCATTCCTTCTGAAACTATTCTGAACAATAGAAAAAGAAGGACTCCTCCCTAACGCATTTTATGAGGCCAGCATCACTCTGATTCCAAAACCTGGCAGAGACCCAATAGAAAAAGAAAATTTCAGGCCAATATCACTGATGAACATCGATGCGAAAATCCTGAATAAAATACTGGCAAGAGAATCCAGCAGCACATCAAAAAGCTTATCCACCACGATCAAGTTGGCTTCATGCCTGGCATGCAAGGCTGGTTCAACATATGCAAATCAATAAACATAATCCATCACATAAACAGAACCAATGACAAAAACCACATGATTATCTCAATAGATGCAGAAAAGGCCTTCAATAAAATTCAACACCCCTCATACTAAAAACTCTCAATAAACTAGGTATTGATGGAACATATCTCACAAAAATAAGAGCTATTTATGACAAATGCATAGCTAATATCATGCTAAATGGCCAAAAGCTGGAAGCATTCCCTTTGAAAACTGACCCAAGAGAAGGACGCCCTCTCTCCCCACTCTTATCAACATAGTATTGGAAGTTCTGGCCAGGACAACCGAGTAAGAGAAAGAAATAAAAGCGTGCAAATAGGAAGAGAGGAAATCAAATTGTCTCTGTCTGCAGATGACATGATTGTATATTTACAAAATGCCACCACCTCAGCCCAAAAATTCCTTAACCTGATAAGCAACTTTGGCAAAGTCTCAGGATATAAAATTAATGTGCAAAAATCACAATCTTTCTTATATACCAATAACAGACAAGCAGAGAGCCAAATCATTAGTAAACTCCCATTCACAATTGCTATAAAGAAAACAAAATACCTAGGAATACAACCTACAAGGGATGTGAAGGACCTCTTCAAGGAGAACTACAAACCAGAGCTCAAGGAAATGACAGGACACAAACACATAGAGAAACATTCCATCCTCATGGATAGGAAGACCCAATATCATGAAAATGGCCATATTGCCCAAAGTAATTTATAGATTCAATGCTATTCCCATCAAGCTACCATTGACTTTCTTCACAGAACTAGAAAAAAACTATGTTAAATTTCATATGGAAGCAAAAAAGAACCTGTGGAGCCAAGGCTAACCTAAGCAAAAAGAACAAAGCTGGAGGCATGACGCTGCCTGACTTCAAACTATATTACAAAGCTAAAGTAACCAAAACAGCATGGTGCTAATATCAAAACAGATATATAGACAAATGAAACAGAATAGAGGTCTCAGAAATAACACCACACATCTACAACAATCTGATCTTCAACAAACCTGACAAAAGCAAGCAATGGGGAAAGGATTCCCTATGTAATAAATGGCGCTGGGAAAACTGGGTAGCCATATGCAGAAAAGAGAAACTGGACCCCTTCATTATACCTTATAAAAGAATTAACTCAAGGTGGATTAAAAACATAAATGTAAAACCTAAAACTATAAAAACCCTAGAAGAAAACCTAGGCAATATGATTCAGGACATAAGTGTGGGCAAAGACTTCATGACTAAAACACCAACAGCACTTGAAACAACAGCCAAAATTGACAGATGGAATCTAATCAAACTAAAGAGCTTCTGTTCAGTAAAATAAACTATCACAAGAGTGAACAGGCAACCTACAAAATATGAGAAAATTTTTGCAATCTATCCATCTGACAAAGGTCTAATATCCAGAATCTAGAAGGAACTTAAACAAATTTACAAGAAAAAAAAACAAACAACCCCATCAAAAAGTGGGCAAAGGATATGAACAGACACTCCTCAAAAGAAGACATGTATGTGGCCAATAAACATATGAAAAAAGCTCATTATCACTGGTCACTAGAGAAATGCAAATCAAAACCACAATGACATACCATCTCACACCAGTTTGAATGGTGATCATTAAAAATTCTGGAAACAGCAGATGCTGGAGAAGATGCAGAGAAATAGGAACACTTTTACACTGTTGGTGGGCTTGTAAAATAGTTCAACCATTGTGGAATACAATGTGGTGATTCCTCAAGGATATAAAACCAGAAATACCATTTGACCCAGCAATCCCATTACTGGGTATATACCAAAGGATTATAAATCATTCTACTCTAAAGACACATGTACACATATGTTTATCATGGCACTATTTACAATAGCAAAGACTTGGAACCAACATAATGCCCATCAATGATACACTGGATGAAGAAAATGTGGCACATGTTCACCATGGAATACTACACAGCCATAAAAAAGGATGAGTTCACGTCCTTTGCAGGGATATGGATGAAGCTGGAAACCATCATCCTCAGCAAACTAACAAAGGAACAGAAAACCAAACACTGCATGTTCTCACTCATAAGTGGCTGCTGAACAATGAGAACATGTTGACACAGGGAGAGGAACATCACACACTGGGGTCTGTAGGTGGGTGGGGGGAAAGGGGAGGGAGAGCATTAGGACAAATAGCTAATGCATGTGGAGCTTAAAACCTAGATGACGGGTTGATGGGTGCAGCAAATTACCATGGCACAAGTATACCTATGTAACAAACCTGCATGTTCAGCACATGTATCCCAGAACTTAAAGTAAAATTTTAAAAAATGAAAGTATGCAATATGTGTATGTGTGTGTATACATACATATAAATCAAGCACTCATTTTCATTATGTACATATATGCACATTATGAGTGTGAATATATGTTAAATAATATCCTATCAGTTTTGTATTTGTAACACATATATGTACATGCATATAAAACAAATAGAAGTGTTTTGCATAATAATTTCATTTATATTCATTTCATCAGCTAAGAACTAAAGAGAATTTAAATCAAAATCAATTATTCATTTACAGGTGTTTTTAACCATCATCTCCCCCTTTATCTTCACTTTTATGCCTCCTTGTATTGCCATTTTGTGACTTTTTGGCCATAAATTATACATATTTGGAACAGTCACTTTAAGAAATTCAATCTTTGGATAAAATCTCTAAGATTGATTTAGTATGAATACATGTGTGGGCACACACTTGACAAAGAAAGGTCACTTATAAATATATGTGTACACTTATCAAAATAATTCACATAAAATCTCTGAATAAAATTATCTGTATGCTTTTTCTGTCAATAAAAGCAATATAGTATAATTCTTGGTAGTAAACCTGTGTGTTTTCATTCTGTTGCCTACCATGTGAGCTGCCATGTTGGTATAAAACATCGATCATTTGATATTTTACTACAGCAAATAATAGTGATCCCCACGAAATAATAAATAAATCAGTGAGTTTCAAGGAAATAAGTTTTTGGATGGATCAGATAATTTGAAGTTGTTAGTTTATTCTCCAGCAAGTTGAAAGAAAAAAGCTGTTAGTTTGTTCTCTATCAGGTGAATGAAGATGAAAACTAAAGTTCTCAAGGCCAGTGCATAATAATGGTGCCGTATTCTGTGCATCAATCACCATTACCAATTACCTATATTGCCAAATATTTCATGTACCGCTTTAGTGGTGATTAATCAATGTGCCATGGCACTGAAACTGAAACGAGACTTTGTAGTACTAGTGATATTCAAAGGGTTTTGAAAATTTATCAGCTCTATAGATATAGATGAAAATTTATCATCTAGAAATCCTGTTTTTATAAATGTTACCTAGCCAAATATTGGTTTTATTTACTTAATATTTAGAAAACATGAGTTTAGTAAAAATTGTTCAGATTTTCTTAATGTAGTGTGTGAAATTACTATGTAATTCTACAAGAAATATGCTACACAACTAAATACACAAATAGGTCAGGAGAGGGAGCAAAAGGTGCCTTTCCCGTATAATCTGGAGCAACATCACCCGCTCTTCTCTCTACATCATCGATGTATGTTATCTAAAGTCCTGTGCAAATGCCACCTCAACACGAGTCCTCTAGCCTTGCCTTCTTATCAGAAGCAGCTCGAAAGCCCCGATAATTCTAGAACCACTGAAAAATACACACTTGTTGCAAGGATTGAAAAGCCTCATATTGCAAATTCAGAATTCACAGTATTGAAAAAATTCATAATTTTTTTAAAGTTACAAGACTGTGAACTATATAAAATGAATTATGCTGGGATCAGATGACTCTCTTCATTCCAGCCTATCTTATATTTTCTCATTCATTTCTCCACATAGTCACAACAACAGACTCACTATTACATTTCATTAATGGCTATTTTATAATAAATGATCTCAATAGCATTTCTGAAACCTCTGCTGTTCTGGTTTTACATAACTCTTGAATTTTTGAATGAGTTAGTTTTTGATTGAAAAAGACCTGATTCTTATGCTTAGAAAAGCCATCACTTCTTTCTGTAAGCTTTCCGTCTTCTATAAGCTTTACATGTTCCATAAGCAAACATTCGCTGGTTTTGTGATCAAACTAGAGAGGCAAATTCAGTTAATAATAACAACGTCATTTATCATCCTCAAATCTAGTGTTATGGATAATACGATCTCCACAAGGAGACGGTTGCACGAGCGACAAGAGAAAGACAATCAACAGTCTTTTACTCATACCAAGATATGTCCACACACACTTGTTTCAACAGTCAAAGTAACGCCATATGTCCCCAGTGATGTGGGTGGGCAAAAGGAACAGTTGGCCTGCTAATGAGGGCCATATGTACACGCAGCCTATCGTACCATCCTTCTTACTTATGGTTGCTGAAAACTCAGTGGAAGAGCTTGCTCTGAGGAATGGCATGGCTGGAGGAGGAGAGGCTTCCTTAACAGCAGGAAAGGACCATTTGTTGTACAACTACTGTATCTCTGAAACTGGGAGCTAAAGATATGCATGTACGTTACTCATTCTCATTAAGAGTTACTTACGTATCCGTAGAGTTCTTTACTCCAGTTTCACCTTTTTCACTAAATTCTTTTGCATTTATGTGCAAAGGGATTTTGGGCCCTTTTCAAAAATTACTTTTCCTAATCAATCTTGTTAATTTGATGTTCATTTACATCGGCTTCTCTTTATTTTTAGCTTGATTTCCAGAAAAATTATACTTTCTTTGACATTGTTAAATGTTACAATATTAAAAGAAATGAAAAAGACTTAAAAACTTAGAATATTTGAATGAGGGTTTCTGGAAGGCAGAGAGAACAATAAGGCAAAAGTACTTACTGCACTACTGTTCCAAAGTAAAAGAAAAACAAAGATTTTAAAAATGATTATAGCAGCTTTGTATCTCAAACAGGGTTTCCTTTGAAATTTCTACAACTGCAAACACTATTCAGCAATTTGCACTGATTACAAAATTTATTGTTTTAAGGTCAATTGTGATACTATGATCAGATAATATAATTTACTTTACTCTTAATGGCTTCATTTTGACAAATGAGGGAGCTTTCAGGAAGGACAATGCTTCCTGCACAACAACCAGTAAAGCATGTCACATCCATTTTCAATATAATTTTAAGAAAAATGAAGGACAAACTACTTGTGAGGCAGCAAGAATTCATTTGCATTAAATTAATTTGAACAGGGCATTTCAAGTTCTCTCTGGCAACAATGGAATAAAGGGGAACATGAATCTATCTTATGCAATGAACCTCTTCTAGGTTACAGAAAGATTTGAAAGGCTGACATGACCATTGCTAAATTTATTCTAGAAGTCTATGATTAGTGTCATAGATATAAATCATGAGATAAAATATTCACAATGAATGTTTGTGAACTGCATCAATTGTGATGGAACTACTGTCTAATATCCCTTTGAAAATTTATATTCTGCAAAGGTTAAAAAAACACCAACCTTTCGATGCTTTCTTATATGGATGAGCTTTTGTCAACAAGAACTAAGCTTCACAATTAAGCACTATGGAAGATAATGTTCCATGTTAATTTAAACCTAACTAATCCAGGACTTGGCCTTGATAAATAATGGGTTTAATTAATATTTTTGACCCTAGCAGTGCAAATACTTTTACTTATATTTTACTAAAGCTAGTTTTGACAAATCTAAGGGTATTTAATTTATCAGTATCTGTTGTCAGATGAAAACTTCCCCATCAATACCTTCTAATGGTTCAAAAATAAACTGTTACCCCCACAGATACATTGCTTTTCCATGTGTAAGCAAGTACATTAATTTCAGGGTCTCAAGGCATAAAAGTGTTATTATCACTTGTGATAGGCTGCATAATAGTCCCAAAAGATGTTCTTCACCTAATCTCCAGGCCCTGGGAATGTGCTGCCTTACACAGCCAAAGGACTTGTAGATACGATTCAGTTCAGGATCTGGAGACAAGGTGATTATCCCAGATCATCCATGTGAGTCCAAAGTAATCACAGGAGTCCTTAGATGAAGTGGAGATAAGGACTCAAAGTTAAAGGAGGAGACAACGCGGAGACAGAAACAGAAATAAAAGCAACGCACCTTGAAAATGGAGGAATGGGGAAAAGACAATGAAGACAGGTGCCACCAGAAGCAGAAAATGCAAGAGAATGGATTCTCCCCTCAGCACCTCGAGAAGGAACCCACACTGCAGACACATTGACTTAGCCTAATTACAGTGATTTTGGACTTCTGACCTTTGAAACTGCAAGACAATAAATATGTGTTAAGTTATGTAAATGTGTGGTAATTTGTTATAGCAGCAGTAATACAACTAATACACCACTACAATAAGCAAAGGAAATAAAGTGCAATAGTGACAAACTTAAGGGATTCCAGAAAAGAGAAACGAAGTGGTAAACTCAATCACAGGATTATATTAGTAACTGTAGTATATGTTACTTGCTTACCCTTTCAATCACATTATTGCTGTAATTATCATTATCATCCAATCAATATGATTACACCAGTATGTATAACTTAGACATGAAAATTTTTTTCTATTTCATCCTTCCCATAATTCCATGTAGCTACCCCTAAGCAACTGTGTATCTGATGAAGCTAATATTTTCAGGGAAAAATCTTCCATGTTAAGCAGAAAATTTACATCTAAAATTAAATTCTTTTAAGCCAGTCTGGGGACAATACCTAGAAAATTCAAACATTACTTCTCAAGAATACCACTAGCAGTGAGTTTGTGACACTATCTTCCACCAACTGAATCAAAATTAATTTTAAATATTTTCAAAGCAATATTTTAAAAAATCGTGTACACATTTTTTCCTCTTGGTAAAAATAAACCACTTCTCAACTATCCATTATATTTATGTTAATTACATGAAGTCCATACATGAATTATCATACCACAAATAGAAAACTATTTAAAGAGAAAAATCTCACTTGGTGCTGACAGAATGACAGCATAAAACTGTTAAGCATGAGGAGAAAGTTGTTTGCGGTGTAAATATTTCCCTTTTCCTATCAAAGTGTGTCCTGTGATCTAGTGCTCTTCTCTCCACATGCTTAAGTACAGCAAAAGTTATAAAAACACTCATTCTAATTTTCTATACTTTAATGGTTGTAGAACATCAGAAGAGAATTGGGAGATGGGAATGTTTTGTGCTTGACATTGCATTTGAGGGGAAAATAAAAACTTGGACATAATATGTGGGATGTCTCCACAGTAATACATGGGAGGGCAAGAAAAAAATGCTATCAAATTTCTACCATGCGCTGAGCCCCTTATATAAACAAATACCCAGCCTTTCTAATGTACTAACAACCACTCTTCATAGCAGGTATTCTATTCCCAGCTTGTAGGTAAGAAACAAAGCTTCAGAAAGGGATCTTCACCAATTTCACACAGTCAATAAAAGGCAGAACTAGGGCAAATATCAATAATAAAAATAGCAATCTAATCCTAATTGGACCTGGCACTGTTCTAAGAAGAAAATCATTAACAAAGGATTTTGAGTTACCACACTCTTAGTCTCCCCGTTTTACAAAAGAAGCAACTGAGGTAAAGTGAAGCCATGCCGTTTCTTTTCAAGCTCATATACCTAACAAGATACCACCTTAATCATGGGTCTGTGATAGATCGTGTACCTCATTTCTAGCGTTTGCTGAGATTTTTCTTATTAACCCTAAGCAAGTATTTGATCCCTGGTAAGTATGCTGTAATTTTTTCACCGCTCATTCTTATCACGGTTCTTCAAGAAAAGTACACTTCAACACATTTGTCCTATTTGGTTACAAATTTTGAAATTCAAAATATGTATCACACTAAGCTGTTAGCTCCATTTGGAATTTTAAAAAACTAAATTTTTCACTCAGTTAAAAAAAATTGCATTGTTTACTCCCATATCTACAATATAGCTTATAAGTGTATATTTGTATTGAAAACATAATTTTCTATAACTTTTATAATATTTAAATATTATTTAAGGTTTTAATAATATTTAAATATTTAAATAATACATTTAAAAACATAGTTCAACAAGTCCGAATAATCCATCACTTACTTATGACAGAATATTTGTTCAGTATCTTCTGTTTGTTCACTCTTGTGTAATATATCCTATTTTAAGAATCAAAAACTTCTCTTAATGTCAACACTACAGCCTCTTCACAATTCCTACTTATTCCTAATTACCCTTCAGGAGCAAATAAAATGAATTTATCCCAAATTTCTTTGCTTTGAAACAACTTCAGTGAAAATGGTGGTTGTCAACCATATCTACCATTCATATATCCCATTGTTTTCTGCATTAAATTTCATCTAATACTCCTTATGCCATCAGTGTCACTACAAAGGGGGACAGGGGATGAATCTCATCATGAACAAAGGTATATACACTAGATCTTAGGATGTTCAATCATTTCCTTACTCTGTTATGTCCCATCTGAACTACTCATATTAAAATGAGCAACTATATGAACATGGTACTTTTAAGAAAGGATGTTCAAAAATTAATTCATATCTTGTACAAATTTGTATCCAAGAAATCATGACCTAATAGGCATCACATATGTGAATGAAAAAATTCACTTTCAGCAATGAATGTTGATGACACTCCTTTAGCAAGAGTTGTACCGAGCTACCCACAACTCCTCAGCACTCACTATTCTCATACATGCGGTCGGACAATGTCCAAGGGTTCAGTGATTCTGTCCAGAGGCTTTTCTGGGCCATTAGAGCTGTCTCAGCCTGTGTACAGGGTTATACAGACACTCTAGGGCATTCATGACTCTGGTCACTGGAGCAGCCCTGTACTAACTGCAAATTTATGGAGGAAACTTTCAAGTCCTCTTGCCCCTCAGTTGGGGTAACTCTGTTACCTATTTCATGTGGTCTCAGTTCTCCAACAAAAATGATCTCGGCTTGCTCATCTTACTTCCATCTCACTGCATGGCACAACTAGAAGTTGACTAGGTATTCTGCTTTAATGTATATGCGAAGCCCTCTTGTTCAGGAATGTTTGTAGAATAATATTTCTAAATTAGGAATACAATTGGTCTTGTTCTTTCCTGAGGGATAAAATGTCATCTCTCTTCTTCTCTCCCTCTCTCCTTTCTTCCTAACTCAGCTAACCCTCTATCTGAAAGAATTACAAAGGAAGAAATCTAGGGCATTGTTTAGCATTCTCAGGAGGATTGGAAATGTTGGAATGACAGCGAGAATCACACATACACTGCTTGAAGTATTTTGTAGGATCCAAGGGAAGAGAAAATTTTGACATTCCAGAAAATTTAAGTCATCCTTTTAATATCAGGACCAGAAAGAAACAGGTCACACGGGCAAGAGCCATAAAACTAATTATCTTGACTCTTTCCAGAATACCTGAGCTATAAATGTACAGGGAATCCTGTAATCAGATGCAAAGTTGTGTATAATATACTTAGTTCCCAAGTGTAACTATGAATTTTATGTATATAATGTGAAAAATCGTTCCAAAGTATTTGAGACTCCAAAAAGTTTCCTAGCTAGCATTCAATATTCTTGCTTATCTTCTCCTTATACCCCTAACTGTATTGAGCATGCATAGACACACAAAAGCTAGGATCCACTATTACCACTTAAGAAAGAAAAGGAGGAAAAAGGTTGTATTATAGGGATTTTGTTTTCTTCCTCAACTCTTGAAGAAGCCTATTTGTATCAGCCCGTGTCAGACAACAAAGTACTTATCAATAAAGTTTTATGAATGTGGTCACATATGAAATATAAGAGCATTCAGTTTCTACCTCTCCTTTTCTCATAAATCCTACGTCAGATATACATTAGCTATATCTGCCAATGTTTCCACGGAATCTTAAAGACTATTCACTGCAAAGCTGGCAGTGTAGCCTGGAAGCAAGTTATGTCTGCGTTGCAAGTTCACACTAAGTGGTTTAAAAATACAACTAAATGTGGCCTGTCTTTATCTTGATTATAAGACATAAATTATCCCAAGAATATTCTTAGTAAAAATTGAGTCTCCCTGTCAAGCCACTTCTATTAAGAAGGACACAGGTCAGTTTTTAGGAGTTTAGGTGTTATTTGGAAGTTAGGAGCATCTAAATATGGAATATAACTCCATAAAATTATAGTATATTTTATATCAAAGAGAAACGAGAAAAATAAGAAACGTTTTATTTTTTCATATAGCATGCTTATATATAATTACTTCAGTAGTCTCAATGTAGTCATGCAATTGTTTGGGTAAAGAACTAAACTTGAAGTTAAATAGCATAGGTCTGAATTCTTATGGTTTATAACATTCATATATTTTATATGTTCCAGAATAATATGTAATTTCTAAGTTTATAACATAATAATTACAGAAATCTAGGTAAAGTAATACTTCTGTGACACAGTCTCTTCATCTACAAAATGGAATTAATATTGCTTTTCTCCTTAAATTTATATTAAAAATTGGAGAAGTAATATATGTGAAAGAACCTTACATTAAATATGCAAGTTTTATTTGTTGAATTCAAACAGTCATTAAAGAAAGAACAAAATAAAACATTACATTTGGATTAACAAAGTAGATACATATATCTCAATCTGAGAAACCTTTAAGCTCTCTTGACCATAAAATGACATTGGATCCTAAAAGAGAATTTGGTAAATATTTGAAAGATATTTCAATTTCACACCTAAATGTTGATTCTGACATTTATTTCCTAAACTTATCATTTGTATACTTACCTGCTATTAAATCCACAGGGGTCATGTGACTAGCTGTACGCCCACCGATTTTATTGACAGGTATTCAGCAAGGCCCACAAAGTAAGTATTGAATTTTTAAAAAAAACAGATCCAAAACACCTAAAAGCAAAACACTTAGTAAATTCTTACAATCTTGATGATCAAAAATTAGTGCTATTAGTAAGAAAGAAACTTCTGAACCAAATAAAGTCCTAATACCTCCAAGGAATTTTGTCTCTCTGATACACACACACACTCACACACACACGATTAAAAAAATGAAGGAAATGTAAAAAAATAAATAAATGAAGGAAGTTCTGTGGGAAATGTCCATAATTTCATGCCCAGAATTTCTCTATCAATCTCTTTCCCCAAAGTTCTTCCAAGAAAATAAAGTTGCCTTTCTCTCAACGTTAACTCATCACTTTTCTCATAGCAGTTTCAAAAGAAATATTTCCTGTCAGCCGGCCACTTAAACTTTGTGCTGTTAAAGAAATCCAAAAAGGTATCAATTTTGCAACAAAGGATAAAGAGGAGACGAAGTGAACCAACATGGCTTTTAAGCTCAATTGCCGTCACCTGTCACAGGCTGTCTAGCGAGCCTGAAGTTCCCTCTAATAAGCTTATGGAGGGTGCGGAGCAAAGGCACCTCAAGTTGCTCTGCGGGTTTTCCCCTGGTAAATTAGGCTGAAAGGAAAAGAGTCCCACCCCCCACCCCCAAACTTGGAGACCAGGGCTGCCCTGCCGCATTCTGTGCCCAGACCTCCTACTTCCACGCCCTTCCAGTCCTTTCCTCGGCTTGGAAAATTGGGCATGAGGCAAGCAAAAGGAAGGACAGAAGGCCAAAACGGGCATCCGGAAAGCCAAATTTCTGTCTCAAAAGCTCGTCTAGAAACGCATACGTAGCGCGTGTCTTGGGGACATCTCCTAAAACCCCGTTCACTGAAGCTAATTCCTCCCGAACGCCCCCACGCCGGCTGAGGATCGCAACCGCCCATCCGCCCCTCCAGCCTGTGCAGCCGCCCCCAAAACCTCCCGTGAATCGGGAAATGTCAAGGCAGCAGCGCCTGGGGAGCCGAGCAGCCTCGCCAGTTCCACGTCTCTGGTTCGAGACCCCTCGCTTCACCTCTTTGGGGAACTCACCTGGAGTCAGGTTTAGACGGCAGCCTCCACCCAGGGGACCGGGAAGCGGCCCCGGGAAGCGCCGCCGCGTCCTGTGAATAACGAGCGCAGCGCAGCGGAGCAGCTCCCCCTGGACTGGCCGCTCCCCGATTCCTCCCGCTCTGTCCGGGAACCGTCCCTCCGTTCTTTCCTCTCCCTCCCCTGCCTGCAGCCGCCGCGCTCCCTCCTCCTGCTGGCGGCGCAGGGCTGTGCTTCCGCCTCCCTCCTGCGGGCGCACGAGCTGCCCGCGCTGCTAATGAGCAGGCTCCAGGCTCCGCCCGGCCAGGGGTGCGCACACGCCCCACGCCGGAGACGAGCTCCCGGGAGCGGAGCTATGGATACGCCTGGTGCGGCCGCTGGAGAAATGAACTGGAGGAGGCATCCAGCATCTCACACTTTCTGGCCACTCAGCTTAACTAAGCCATAACCCCAGACTTCTTCCTAAATCTCCAGTAATTTACAGGTGCTGAAAAGTCAATGAGGGGTTTGAGCACAATCTGTGTTAACAGTATTGCCAGTATAGAGATGCTAATCTGGCTAGATTCTAGGGATGAAATGTTCAAGGGACGGTATATGATTCTTTCTGGTGGTTATTTTGACATATTTTGGCTATACTTACAGATCTGTAAAATAAACCAGCAATCTTCTAATCACGACAACACAGATTCCTAATTGAAGGCAGCTGATACTTATTAAATACCAGGCTCTGTTTAATAGGCTCTTTTTTCCCAGCTGATCTTTACTACAATTCTGTGAGCACTACTAGCACCCCTATTCTATATTTTAAGAATTTGGGACTAACTTTTAAAACAAGACGGTCTTAAAACAAGACTAAGGAACATGTCCAACCTTGCAGAGATTCTAAGTTTCTGAGCCTAAATAATAACTGAAATCTGTAGCTCCCACAACCCATACCCTGTGTATAATGTGTTGCAGCATCTTGGATGGTACTGTGTAACTGAACCAACAAAGATAATAGAACCATCAGCAAATACACACCACGAGACTAATGAATACCTAGAATCCTAGTGAGACTTGTAAATAGTCAAGCACCCTAAGTAACAATAGTTCAAGTGCATGCTAAACATGGTGATTACTTATAAAAGAACAGCAACCAGTATGAGTGAAGACAGGCAAATAATGTTCAAAATGTTCAGAATCAATGTCCAGCCACTTATGAGTTGAATTCCCCACTCTAAAAAAGAGGCCAGATGTGATGTATTCTAAGAAGTCTACAATGGGCGTGGTCTTTTTGCAACCAAAAAGGGCTTTTTAGACACTTATTTCCCATTAAGAATATGCAATAGCTAATTAATATTAAATCTGAAAATCAATGATAATTTATTTCAACTAACCTTACATGAAAAAATCATTACTCATTCAAGCTTTTAGAATTAGATTAAATAGCATTGAGTATCAAATTTACTTCAACCCATAGAAATAATAGACAGTTAATTAACAAACTAAGTAATTTAATTAACTTTACTTTTGTGTCATGATGTATTTTTCCTTAGGAAAAGGATAAGATATTTTTTCCATGGTATAAAATACTAGAATATGACTTTTATATTTTTCTTCATGAAGATTAATGAATTAATAAAATAAGTACAGACATATTTATTGTCAACAAATCTATCCAGATCATTAATTCTCCACTCAAGAAATTATGCTAGGCAAGCTTTATTTCTCCATATGTACAAGGCAATTCAGAGGTCAAAAATTTTAAAACACTTCAATGAACATCAACCATTAATTAACTAGGAGTAGATTTTATTTATAAACAACTTTAAAAGACTATAAACAAGGTATAACAAACTTCTACTTTATCAATACTGCTACTCCTGTTGAACACAAAGATATATAATTATAGTTTTCTCCCTATTTAAAATATTTATTGATTCTGGCATAATAATGTCATACTCATCCCTCAATAATCAGTGTACATGGAACCAGAAATCTTTTCTTTCACCTAGTCAATGTAAGTATTTCCGTGTTTTGCATGTTAACACTCTATTTATTCTGTGTTTCTAGTGCTTATCCTCAAAATTTTTATAGTTCCGTTCACATATAAATTCTACCAATCAGCACTATATATAAATAATGCAACGTATAAAATGTGTTAACTAAATGGATGTAAGGTTTATGCTAAATTTTTCACATAGTAAGTACTTCAAAACCCTTATTATTTTTCCTTAAGCTTTTATGTGCATATATTTTATCTCTCCAACTAAAGAATAAACTTCTAAATAAGAAGAGTTTTGTCTATAAATTTTACGCATTTTAATACATTATTAATCTAAAACCTTGGACTAGAGTTTGGAATTCTTTTATGTATTCATTTACTGATTCAAAAAATAGGTGTCCATGCCATTTTTTCTAAACCTTGTGCAAGATGTAGGGTATACAATGATGTCCAGAATTTAGAGTCCTTGACCTCATGGAGTTTAAAGTGCAGTAATGTACAGTAATTTTAAAATCTATTTATTATTATTTAAAACAATAAATGAATACATTCTTGTCGAAAATAACTGAAAAGTCTGTCTGAATTCCCTGGCCAAGGCCAAAACATGAAAGCAAAAGAGCTGCCTGAAAACAGTGCAAGCCACTCTCCAGAGGGTTTCTCTGTTGAAACAACACATCGCATTATGGAAATAATGAGAAAAATTAGTAACTGTGCAAACGACAGCACATATGCATCTTTGTGGTTTCTGACCTTTTAGCATCGTCGAAGCAAGACCACAAACCTTTCAACACCATGCGTGGTATTAATCTTGCACAGAATATAATGTTTTCACGTATTTTATTCTGATTTCCTACAAAGTAATTTCAATTTCTAGCTAAAGCTAATGGATTTTTCTAGTGAAAACATTGTGTACCGAATGACTTTCCAGTGAGATCCGCATACCATGCGCCATTTTCATGTTCGTGCTCATTTCTCTGAAGTCTGTTTGCCTTTAATTCACCATAATAAAATTCCTTGTGTACTTTTATTGGCAACCATCGCATAGTGACACTTGCATCCAAATGTAATTCCATGTGAGCTTGGCAGTGTTTGCTTTTTTCTCAGAAGAGGAAAGTTAGAGGGAACAAGGGGCAAAGATGTGTGTAAGAATATCTGAGGGGCCATCACAGCATCATCACAAATTCAAGATTTTTTTGAAACATTAGACAAGGGACTGACAGCCATGCCCTGGGATGGCTGAAACAGTTCACAACCTGCTCATGTTTATGACCAAAATCATCACCTAAAATGAATTCAATGTGTAAATATCATAATATTGTTTGTGTATAAGTAATCATGAAGCAGTTAGGGAAGGGAGTATAATCTAGTAAGAAATTTGAACAAAATGTGTTAGACAAAATTCAAGAAGATTTAAAAGAAGAAAATTAACCTGTCTGATCTGAACAGAATTGGAAAAGCACATCAATCATAGCTCTATACATTGACCATAGACTTAAAGCATAACATAAAAATAAAGAAGGCAGATAACTCAGGAAAACATTTCTATTAAATCTACTCCGTAAAGTTTTCCCATACTTTTATTTTACTAACAGGAGCATACATTTAAATCTCACAAAATCATATATATTTTGTTGATTCAATTTGTAGCAGATAGAGGAGCATGTCCCAGTGCTATGACAGTGAGTTGTCAGTATAACATACCACTGCTTTACATCTTACCCACAGGCTAAAATGTTTACCCCTAGAGTCGTGACTTTGTATATGGCAGGAGATTGCTACTAAAAGTAAATATATTTGGCTGAAGGGTAGATACATCTTTAGGCCATTATATCATTCACTAAAATTTAGCAGGCATTTACATATTTACCTACTTAGTTCATATGACAAATATGTTTGAGAGACTGCCATATACAAAAAAAAAAAAGATGGAACCATCTTACAAATTTAGAGATTACTTAAAGAAATGGAACTGAAGGGTTAACTGTGATGGCAAGAATGAAGAGAGCAAAACCAGAGGGTACTTCAAGGAGAACAGGCATGAGAGAGGCATTATAATTTGGAGGGTGCTATGATTTGAACCTATGTGCCCATCCAAAGTTTGTATGTTGAAACTAAAATCCCAGGACAATGACATCAAGAGATGGGGCTTTTGGTTAAGTGATTAAGTGAAGAAGGATCCACCCTCATGAATGAGATAAACGTCCTCGTAAAAGATGCTTTAGAGGAATGCCGGGCTCCTCAGTCTCTTCTGCCATGTCGTTACATTGTCCGTTTTTGCCCACTTTTGTCACCTGAAGACGAAGCAAGAAGGTGCCACCTCGGGACCAACTGCCAAATCTCCGCTGTCTTGATTTCAGACTTCTCAGCCCCAGAACTGTGAGAAATACATTTCTGTTTTTTATGAATTACTCAATCTGTGGCATTTTGTTATAGCAGCATACAGACAAAAACAGGGAAACAGCCTGGTGAGAGTGGATATTTTAGAAACTCGAGATGATTCAATGTCGCTGATTCTCCATTTTCTCATATGTAAAATGAAGGAAATAATGCTGATTACTTCATAGTTCATTGTGCAAATTAAATTAACTATGTAAATAAAGCAAGCAATATAGTTCCTTTTATCTAGTATACATTGTTTAAGTGTTGTTGTCATTACATGAGGAAAACAAGAACTTCCCCAAACAGAAGGATGTGGGAACCAAAACTAAGATATAAGAAAGGACCAAAGTTCACTGTGACAATCTGGTCAAGCGCTGGTTAGGGAAGATAGCATAATGTTATGCATAGATATTATTTTAGGATAATTTTCCTCCACCCCGAACTCCTCTAGCACTTTGCCTACGTCTTTCATTGCACTTCTTCATTTGTCTCTTTAATTACGGTTATATATATAAATCTTTTAGCTTCCTACAAAAATAAGCTTGTAGTGGGACAGATTCTTGAGGATCTATGTCAAAGCAATTTTTCTATTTCCTACAGCAAGTAACCCAGTAGTAATCACCCAGAATTTGTTAAAAGAATAAACATAGGAAGATTAATTTCCATTTTTTTCTTTGCTAATTTTTAATCAGAATTATACCATTGTTAGGGAGGGAGAAATTATAAATTGAGGACATGAGTATTAACATTTAAATCTGTTATTCTGCTTTATTTTAGAGCTTGCCATGTTTTGTGATTAAAAAAAGAAACAGGACATTCTATATAGCTGTTGCAAAACGTGTGGTCTGTTGGTGAACTAGCAGCACCAGCATTACCAAGATTTCCTTAGTTTGCAGGACTACTGAGTCAGAATTCGCATTTTGACAAAACTCCAGGTGATTCATGCTCTGCATTTAAGTTGGAGAAGCACTGTTCTATAGTTCTGCTTATGTCCTAAATGCATTGTCAGTGAAAGAAAATACTATACGTATGATAATAATAACGGTAATATTAACAAAAATGTAACTATTAGTAATTTTCTATGCTCTCCCAAATACTAAGTCCTTTATTTAATACTTATGATAATTCTGCGAAGTTGCAATTGATATCACCTACTAAACTGATACTCAGAAATCTGAAGTAATTCTCCAAGGTCACAAAGCTAGTGAATCACAAACAAGATTTTTAAACTCTTGCTGCTTCATTCCAAAGACCAAACCGTTTCTAACTCACGGTTAATACATTTGCTTCTGCCTTCCATTTCCTACATGTGGTTTCCTTTCTATTTCATTAACTTTACTTATACATGACTGATTTTTAACCCTCTGTAATATTTGCAGAATATGGTGTACTATGGTTAATAAGGACAATACACTTACACATGACTGATTTTTAACCCTCTCTAATATTTGCAGAATATGGTGTACTATGGTTAATAAGGACAATACCAAGTAATATCATGTTCAGAAAGCGTGCAGAAGTAGCATCAAAAAACAGACTTTTTCCAAAATGTTTACTAAAAACGTTCAATAAAAACAAGATTTTCTACTTAGAATTTCTACCTTGCATAACTCAAATGGAGCATGATTATTAAAATGACAAAAAAGATTCCGTAATTGCCTAAGAGCTAAGAATAAGAATTGCTATATAAAAAAGCATAAATATGCCATATGAATGACATCTCTAAGAATCATGGGAGTGCTATTTGGTATTTAGTATTTAGTTCCATTCTGCAGCATGATCAAAAAGAAGCATCTGTATAGTTCACTGTGCATTATAGCACAATAAATCACCTCATTAGGCTCAGATATATGTAAAGATTTACAGTCTGGGAAAGTCCATTAGATATTCTTAATCACTTCTTAGACTGTACTGTCCCCCATATTTCTCTTTTTCTATAGAAAAGTTGCACATGGAAAGGCTTTATTTGAAATCCAGCAATGAATGGAATGTCTGTGAAGCAAGAAATAGATGGAAATTGACATTTTAAAAGAAAGTTTGGCTTCTGAAGAGATATAGCTGTGACCTTGGTCTTTTCGTTGGAGAGAAGTATTCCCTAGCCTTACTGTACTATTTTTCCCAAAGCACCCTCTCTATTATTCTCCCTTCATCTCTGGCGCCTATCATATGGCCCCTCCCTCATTCTATCTGGTGAGTTCTGAGAAAAATGCTTAAATTCTGCAGAGAAGTTTGAGAACAATGCTAAATATTCCTCAGAGAAGCAAAATTTTATGTTAACAGTTTATATTTTCACATGAAATTGTCTATCTCTTCTCTCTGTCTCATGTGTGTATGTGTGTATGTGTATATATATATACAGTATAATATACAGTAGATATGTATATATAGAGTATAATATTCAGTATATATGTATATATAGTATAATATACCGTATATATGTATATATATACAGTGTGTGTGTGTATATATATATATATATATATATATATATATATATATATATACTACCATTTACCTCCCAGGCTATGCGTCCTGAATCTTAAAAGTAGAAAGCCCTCACAGGCCGCGGTTGCTCATGCCTGTAATCCCAGCACTTTGGGAGGCCGAGGCGTGCAGATCACCTGAGGTCGGGAGTTCAAGACCAGCCTGACCAACATGGTGAAACCCCATCTCTACTAAAAATACAAAAAATTAGCTGGGCGTTGTGTTGCGCGCCTGTAATCCCAGCTACTCAGGAGGTGGAGGCAGGAGAATCACATGAACCCGGGAGTCGGAGGTTGTGTGAGCCGAGACCACGACATTGCACTGCAGCCTGGGCAATGAGAGCAAAACTCCATCTCAAAAAAAAAAGGTGGAAAGGCCTTAAAAGACTTTTGAAAATGAGATTTGTCAAATATTTATTAGAGATGAAGAAAATAAGTGCGGACCCACACGTAACTTGTCTGAGGTCACAGAGGTAGTCATGCTGCAGCAGGCTTATTGGTTTTCCTCTATGACATGCATTATTATTGTTTTTGATCATTTCAAGAGGTTTCTAGTCGATAGTGGGACAAAATTTCTAATTTGGGAACCTAATTTTCTCTGCAAATCTTCTTTACATCTCTAGCTTATTAATACACCTCAGAAGTGTTACAGGAATTAATTCACAGGATTTTGAAGAATATTTTGAGGTATGCTGGGAAAAATCATGTCAAGTATCAATGATTAGAAACTAAACAATCAATATTAGATATTGTAAAATTATATTTAAACTTCCATATGGCATAAATAAGTTATTTTAATGTACAGTCGTTGTACTTTGTAAACTTGCATATAAAATATTTGAAAAAATAACTTTCAATATGTAAAATGTAAATATACAAAGGAAAGGATCGGAAAAAATAGGTAAAAATAATCAGGATAAGAAAACCCTACAGTGTCACCCTCAGAAGACTATAGAAGGATTCTCACCCTCGAGAAACAGAGGAACTTGAACATGGAAATGACCCCCTGCTGGCCATACTGATTATGGTACATAATTTTAAAAGGCTTTTGGAGAGAAGGGAAATGTTTTATTATGCATTCAGCACAGTTTTATGGTGATGTTTCTTAACTATCAGCTATTTTTAAAATTCCTATAATCTTTCTATAGATGACAAAGTTACATAAATATGAAGGATAAGAAGGGCCCCTGCAAACCTGATAGTACAATTCTCTTTTCAATGATAACGTATTTCTAAGCGCGCATCTCCTAATCATATTGATGTGCATTTAGTGTTCTTTTACCTACACCTGTCAAAGTGGCTAAAGTAATCCTTCATGAGGAGATAATTTTTTCATTTAGGTGATTTTTTCCGCATAATACTCTAACATTTCCAATTCCATTTTTCTCGGAAAAGTTTACATGATATACATATACAATTACTAAAACTTTGGCTGCATAAATAATTTAAATGGACTTTACTTCAAAGATAATATTTACTTTTAAAGTTGTAAACCTTTGAATCATCAATTAATTAGAATTATCTTTTTCTTTATAAATAAAGTTTTTTGTCCCTACATATTTATGATTTGGAAATTTTCACCTGGAAAATTTCATTTTCATTTGGATGCCTTGTCTTTAGTATAAAATTCAGTATTTCAATTTCAATATAATTTTTTGATTGATTTTTACCTGAAATTATGATAAAATAAGAAAAGTGAAAAATAGAGATAAACTTTAAGTACAATGTTATTTGTGCTTAATAATAAAATCAAGAAAGTAAAATATCTAAAATAATTATAACTATTTAAATAAACAAAGTATCATGTAATGGGCGAAATATTCTTCTGGCTCGTTTTTGATTCTGACAGGTTGTTTACAGGTTCTGAAGTTCAGTTTGCTCATCTCTAAACTGAGGTTGAACTAGGTATGGCTTGTTTGGCTGAACTCTGTAAAGCTGGTCAAAAAAGTTGCATTTGCATTCTTCTTCCTGTTACTGTATACAATAGAATCCTTCCTGTTTCTACCATGAGATTCAGAACACAGTCTCTGACCTTTCGGAATAGTTTCCAAGTCTCCTTTTTCTCCTGAAGCCTTCTCATAAACGGCTCTACCATGCACCCTGCTTGTCAACACCAAACTCGAAGTATACCTGATGTCATCCCTTCCTTTACCATCTTCCTACCTGTATCCAATCTGTAGCTCAACCATATCAAACTTGAGAAATCTCTCTAATGCATCCATTCTGCTCATTCTCTATAATAACCACTCTAGGTCAAACCACGGCCAAACCCATCAGTTCGGTTCAATATTTTGATGGATCCCTAATGTGTCTGCATATTTCCACTTCCCCCTTCTACCATCTGTTCTCTAGAAAGCAAAGAAAGTAATCACCAAAAAAAGAAAAAGAAAAAGAAAACAGGAAAGGAATAACATCAGGTCATTGCCCTAGAAAAATCTTGCAGAAGCTTCCAAATACTTGTGCAAGAAAGCTCACAACCCATATTCGGACCCCCTAACTCTAAATGTGTGTATAACCTCATCTCATGCATCGCTCACTTACTATGCTCCGGCCACCATGGACTTCTATTACTCATACACGCTGAACATTCTCCTGTTAGAAGGTCTTGTCATGTGTTCTTCTGGTTGCCTGGAAATATCTTGTCATCTTCTCCTCTTTCAGGCCTGAGATTAATTTCCTCAAACAGGCATTTCTTGATCCCACCTTATCTCACTTCACCTTCAACCTCTTTTAAAAATCCTCAATCTGATTTTTCTTCATAGCATATATTATAATATGTCAATATCTCGTCTATTTATGTGATTACTAACTTATACTGAGGAGAGCCTTTTGAATAGAATCTCAATAGGCCGAGTTACTACAACTTTGTCCTCATAACTCAATTCCCAGCACTTGGCACAGGATAGAGTACAACAAACACTTACTGACTGGATAACGAACTACGTGTAAGATAAAATCAAACCTTGCGGAATTGCAGGCATGTTCCCTTACACTTATACTCATATGCTTAAAGTAAAAATATATTCATGTTATATTGCTCCGAATGTCCACTTCCAGTTTCTACAGAAAGAGTGTTTCACAACTCCTCAATCAAAAGTAAGGTTCAACTCTGTTAGTTGAATGCACAGAACAGAAAGAAGTTTCACAGAATGCTTCTGTGTAGTGTTTATTTGAAGATATTACTTTTTCCACTATAGGACTCTTAGCGCCACGAATGTTCACTTCCAGTTTCTACAAAAAGAGTGTTTCAGAACTGCACAATCAAAATTAAGGTTCAAATCTCTCAGTTGAATGCACATATGAGGAAGAAGTTTCACAGAATGCTTCTGTGTAGTTTTTATTTGAAGATAATCCTTTTTCCACTATAGGCCTCTTAGCGCTCCGAAAGTCCAATTACAGTTTCTACAGAATAGTGTTTAAGAACTGTTCACTCAAAAGTAAGGTTCAACTCTGTTACTTGAATTCACAAATCGGAAAGAAGTTTCACCGAATGCTTCTGTGTAGTTTTTATTCGAAGATATTCCTTTTTCCACTATTGGCTTCTTAGCGCTCCGAATGTCCACTTGCAGTTTCTACAGAGAGAGTGTTTCAGAACTGCTAAATCAAAAGTAAGGTTCAAATCTGTTAATTAAATGCACAGATCAGAAAGAAGTTTCACAGTATGCTTCTGTGTAGTTTTTATTTGAAGATATTCCTTTTTCCACTATAGGCCTCTCTGCACTCCGAATGTCCACTTGCAGTTTCTACAGAAAGACTGTTTCTTAAATGCTTCATCAAAAGTAAGGTTCAACTCTGTTAGTTGAATACACATATCAGAAAGAGGTTTCACAGAATGCTTCTGTGTAGTTTTTATTTGAAGATAATCCTTTTTCCACTTCATGCCTCTTAGCACTCCGAATGTCCATTTGCAGTTTCTACAGAAAGAGTGTTTCAGAACTGCTCAATCAAAAGTAAGGCTCAACTCTGTTAGTTGAATGCAGAGAACAGAAAGTAGTTTCAGAGAATGCTTCTGTGTAGTTTTTATTTGGAGATATTCCTTTTTCCACTATAGGCCTCTAAGCGCTCAGAATGTCCAATTGCAGTTTCTACAGAAAGAGTGTTTGAGAACTGCTCAAACAAAAGTAAGGTTCAACACTGTTAGCTGAATGCACAGAACAGAAAGATGTTTCACAGAATGCTTCTGTGTAGTATTTATTTGAAGATATTTGTTTTTTCACTACAGGCCTCTTAGTGCTCCGAATGTCCACTTGCAGTTTCTACAGAAAGAGTGTCTCCGAATGGCTCTATCAAAAGTAAGGTTCAACTCTGTTAGTTGAATGCACAGAACAGAAAGAAGTTTCACAGAATGCTTCTGTGTAGTTTTATTTGAAGATATTTGTTTTTCCACTTCACGCCTCTTAGCGCTCCGAATGTCCACTTTCAGTTTCTACAGAAACAGTGTTTCAGAACTGCTCAATCAAAAGTAAGGCTCAACTCTGTTAGTTGAATGCAGAGAACAGAAAGTAGTTTCAGAGAATGCTTCTGTGTAGTATTTATTTGGAGATATTCCTTTTTCCACTATAGGCCTCTTAGCGCTCCGAATGTCCCCTTGCAGTTTCTACAGAAAGAGTGTTTCAGAACTGCTCAATCAAAGGTAAGGTTCAACTCTGTTAGTTGAATGCACAGAACAGAAAGAAGTTTCACAGAATGCTTCTGTGTAGTTTACATTTGAAGATATTCCTTATTCCACAATTATCCTCTTAGCGCTCCGAATGTCCACTTGCATTTTCTACTGAAAGACTGTTTCAGAACTGCTCAATCAAAAGTATGGTTTAACTCTGTTAGCTGAATGCACAGATCAGAAATAAGTTTCACAGAATGCTTCTGTGTAGTTTTTATTTGAAGATATTCCTTTTTCCAATATAGGCCTCTTAGCGCTCCGAATGTCCAATTGCAGTTTCTAGAGAAAGAGTGTTTCAGAACAGCTCAATCAAAAGTAAGGTTCAACTCTGTTAGTTGAATGCACAGAATAGAAGGAATTTTCACACAATGCTTCTGTGTAGTATTTATTTGAAGATATTCCTTTTTCCACTATAGGCCTCTTAGTGCTCTGAATGTCCGCTTGCAGTTTCTACAGAAAGAGTGTTTCAGAACTGCTCAATCAAAGGTAAGGTTCAACTCTGTTAGCTGAATGCACAGAACAAAAAGAAGTTTCACAGAATGCTTCTGTGTAGTTTTTATTTTAACATATTCCTTCTTCCACTATTACCCTTTTAGCGCTCCGAATGTCCACTTGCAGTTTCTACAGAAAGAGGGTTTCAGAACCGTTCAATCAAAAGCAAGGTTCAACTCTGTTAGTTGAATGCACAGAACAGAAAGAAGTTTCACAGAATGTTTCTGTATAGTTTATATTTGAAGATATTACTTTTTCCACTATAACCCTCTTAGCGCTCCGAATGTTCACTTGGATTTTCTACAGAAAGAGTGTTTCAGAACTGCTCAATCAAAAGTATGGTTTAACTCTGTTAGTTGAATGCACAGATCAGAAAGAAGTTTCACAGAATGCTTCTGTGTAGTTTTTATTTGATGATATTCCTTTTTCCAATAGAGGACTCTTAGCGCTCCGAATGTCCAATTGCAGTTTCTGCAGAAAGAGTGTTTCAGAACGGCTCAATCAAAAGTAAGGTTCAACTCTGTTAGTTGAATGCACAGAACAGAAAGAAGTTCCACAGAATGCTTCTGTGTAGTATTTATTTGAAGATATTCGTTTTTCCACTATTACCCTCTTAGTGCTCCAAATGTCCACTTGCAGTTTCTACGGAAAGAGTGTTTCACAGCTCCCCAAACTAAAGTATGCTTTAACTCTGTTAGTTGAATGCACAGATCAGAAAGAAGTTTCACAGAATGCTTCTATGTAGTTTTTATTTGAAGATATTCCTCTTTCCAATATAGGCCTCCTAGCGCTCAGAATGTCCAATTGCAGTTTCTACAGAAAGAGTGTTTCAGAACGGCTCAATCAAAAGTAAGGTTCAACTCTGTTAGTTGAATGCACAGAACAGAAAGAAGTTTCACACAATGCTTCTGTGTAGTTTTTATTTGAAGATATTCCTTTTTCCACTACAGGCCTCTTAGTGCTCCGAATGTCCACTTTCAGTTTCTACAGAAGGAGTGTTTCAGAACTGCTCAATCAAAAGTAGGATTCAACTCTGTCAGTTGAATGCACAGAACCCATAGAAGTTTCACAGAATGCTTCTGTGTAGTTTTTATTTGAAGATAATTCTTTTTCCAGTATATGCCTCTTAATGCTCCGAATGTCCACTTGCAGTTTCTACTGGGAGAGTTTTTCACAACTGCTCAATCAAAAGTAAGTTTCAGGTCTGTAAGTTTAATGCACAGCACTGAAAGGAGTTTCACAGAATGCTTCCTTGTAGTTTTAATTTGAAGATATTCCTTTTTCCACTATAGGCCTCTTTGCAATCCGAATGTTCACTTGCAGTTTCTATAGAAAGAGGGTTTCAGAACTGCTCAATCAAAAGTAAGGTTCAACTCTGTTAGTTGAATGCACAGAACAGAAAGAAGTTTCACAGAATGCTTCTGTGTAGTTTTTATTTGAAGATATTCCTTTTACCACTATAGACCACTTAGCGCTACGAATGTCCACTTGCAGTTCCTACAGAAAGAGTGTCTCAGAACTGCTCAATCAAAAGTAATGTTCAACTCTGTTAGTTGAATGCACAGAGCAGAAAGAAGTTTCACAGAATGTTTCCGTGTAGTTTTTATTTGAAGGTATTCCTTTTTCCACTATAGGCCACTTAGCGCTCCGAACGTCCGCTTGCAGTTTCTACAGAAAGAGTGTTTCAGAACTGCTCTATCAAAAGTAAGGTTCAAATCTGTTAGGTGAATGTACAGATCATAAAGAAGTTTCACAGAATGCTTCTGTGTAGTTTTTATTTCAAGATGTTCCTTTTTCCAATATGGGCCTCTTAGCGCTCCGAATGTCCACTTGCAGTTTCTACAGAAAGAGTGTTTCAGAACTGCTCAATCAAAAGTAAGGTTCAAGTCTGTTAGTTGAATGCACAGAACAGAAGGAAGTTTCACAGAATGCTTCTGCGTAGTTTTTCTTTGAAGATATTCCTGTTTCTAGTATCGGCCTCTTAGCGCTCCGAATGTCCACTTGCAGTTTCTACAGAAAGAGTGTTTCAGAACTGCTCAATCAAAAGTAAGTTTCAACTCTGTTACTTGAATGCACAGATCAGAAAGGAGTTTCACAGAATGCTTCTGTGTAGTTTTTATTGAAGATATTCTTTTTTCACTAGAGGCCTCTTAGCCCTCCGATTGTCTACTTGCAGTTTCTACAGAAAGTGTGTTTGAGAACTGCTCAATCAAAAGTAAGTTTCAACTCTGTTAGTTGAATGCAGAGAACAGAAAGAAGTTTCACAGAATGCTTCTGTGTAGTTTTTATTTCAAGATATTCCTTTTACCAGTATATGCCTCTTAGTGCTACGAGTGTCCACTTGCAGTTTCTACAGAAAGAGTGTTTCAGAACTGCTCAATGAAAAGTAAGTTTCAACTCTGTTAGTTGAATGCACAGAACAGAAAGTAGTTTCACAGAATGTTTCTGTATAGTTTTTAGTTGAAGATATTCGTATTTCTACTATAGGCCTCTTGGCGCTCTGAATGTCCACTTGCAGTTTCTACTGGAAGAGTGTTTCAGAACTGCTCAATCAAATGTAAGGTTCAAGTCTGTTAGTTGAATGCACAGAACAGAAAGAAGTTTCACAGAATGCTTCTGTGTAGTTTTAATTTGAAGATATTCCTTTTACCACTATAGGCCACTTAACGCTACGAATGTCCACTTCAGTTTCTACAGAAAGAGTGTTTCAGAACTGCTCAATCAAAAGTAAGTTTCAACTCTGTTAGTAGAATGCACAGACCATAAGGAAGTTTCACAGAATGCTTCTGTGTAGCTTTCATTTGAAGATATTCCTTTTTCCACTATAGGAAACTTAGCGCTACGAATGTCCACTTTCAGTTTCTACAGAATGAGTGTTTCAGAACTGCTCAATCAAAAGTGAGGTTCAAGTCTGTTAGCTGAATGCACAGAACAGAAAGAAGTTTAACAGAATACTTCTGTGCAGATTTTAATTGAAGATATTCCTTTTTCCACTATAGGCCTCTTACCGCTCCGATTGTCCACTTGCAATTTCTACAGAAAGAGTGTTTCCGAACTGCTCAATCAAAAGTAAGGTTCAGCTCTGTTAGTTGAATGCGCAGAACAGAAAGAAGTTTCAAAGAATGCTTCTGTGTAGTTTTTATTTGAAGATATTTCTTTCTCCACTACAGGCCTCTTAGTGCTTCGAATGTCCACTTGCAGTTTCTACAGAAGGAGTGTTTCAGAACTGCTCAAACAAAAGTAGGATTCAACTCTGTCAGTTGAATGCACAGAACACCAGGAAGTTTCACAGAACGCTTCTGTGTATTTTTTATTTGAAGATAATTCTTTTTCCACTATAGGACTCTTAGCGCTCCGAATGCCCACTTGCAGTTTCTACAGAAATAGCGTTTCAGAACTGCTCAATCAAAGGTAAGGTTCAAGTCCATTAGTTGAATGCACAGAAAAGAAAGTAGTTTCACAGAATGCTTCTGCGTAGTTTTTCTTTGAAGATATTCCTTTTTCTACTATAGGCCTCTTAGCGCTCCGAATGTCCACTTGCAGTTTCTACAGAAAGAGTGTTTCAGAACTGCTCAATCAAAAGTAAGATTCAACTCTGTGAGTTGAATTCACGGAAAAGAAAGAAGTTTCACAAAATGCTTCTGTGTAGTTTTTATTTGAAGATATTCCTTTTTCCACTATAGGCCTCTTACCGCTCCGAATGTCCACTTGCAATTTCTACAGAAAGAGTGTTTCAGACCTGCTCTATCAAAAGTAAGCTTCAACTCTGTTAGTTGAATGCACAGAAGAGCAAGAAGTTTCACTGAATGCTTCCGTGTAGTTTTTATTTGAAGTTATTCCTTTTTCCACTATACGCCTCTTAGCGCTTCGAATGTCCACTTGCAGGTTCTACAGAAAGAGTGTTTCACAACTGCTCAATCAAAAGTAAGGTTCAACTCTGTTAGTTTTATGCAGAGAACAGAAGGAAGTTTCACAGAATGCTTCTGTGTAGTTTTTATTTGAAGATAATAAAAATATATCTAGCTTTATTAGTACAAAAAAGGGTTATTTTTTATTCCTTATCCCATGTTGGTTTGGGTTTTCCAGTAAACTAAAATGCAAATTTATATGCTGAAAGTTTATTAAGAAATATCCTTGGGATTAAAGGGAAGCAATATTGGGCAGAGGAAGGTTAGCTGTGACGCAATATCAACACATTCTTCAGCCAAACTTATAGAGTTCTTCAGAGTTTTCTGAATTGGGACATGGAGGATGGGCTTCTGTACCTCACACATCAGTCAGTCACTGTGTAAAGGCTTCCCTGTAAAGGAACATGACCACCGGAATTTCTACAACCAAGAAATTTCCCATAGAAGGCTGACAGCTAAGTGCTCTCTGCCACAGTTCTCCCACCAGCTAGGAAAATCAGTCCTTCTTTCATAAAGGATGTACAAGATAGTATATCACAGAGGCCCATGTAATCATGTTGCAATTATCTTCAAGTCACAATTGAAGCAGTGTGGCTGTTTCGTTCTACCAGCCATATTAGCTCACACATATATTTAAGAACAATGTAAAGTGATAGATAAAAATCTGGGGCGATAATGGGAAAACCTTGTTATATTCCTGGGGTTGCTGTTAAATATTTAGGTAATAGATGTAATACATAGATAAATCTTTAGACTATGGGCCCATCTAAAAAATTAAAATGCTCAGTTTAGCTGAATTTTAATCCAATGAAGTACTATTTTTAAGACTCTTGATGCAGACGGATCTATTTTTTCTGTAATTAGCTTAATTAAATTGTTATCTCTTTTTGATTATTTTATTGCATTTGTAGCTAGCAATCCATTATTAAAGGAGAAAATACAACTCTTGAGAATGTGGTGGTATTTCCTGTTTACAGATTATCCTCCCCTGAGTGGCAGCAAAATGAACTAAAATATTCACCAAATCAAGAAAACAACTTTATTAAGAAACAAGGAAATAAAACAATCTCATACAAACTCCAAAAATATTGACCACATACTATTCACTTGGATACGTGAGAAAGCAAAAGTGGGATGTGGAAACCTTTGTTGTTGACCTCATGCTTCTCGTAAATGTTTTTAAGATTCTCTCTTGAGCATGGAATTTTCTTCCATTTGTTTGTATCCTCTTTGATTTCATTGAGTAGTGGTTTGTAGTTCTCCTTGAAGAGGTCCTACACATCCCTTGTAAGTTGGATTCCTAGGTATTTTATTCTCTTTGAAGCAATTGTGAATGGGAGTTCACTCATGATTTGGCTCTCTGTTTGTCTGTTATTGGTGTACAAGAATGCTTGTGATTTTTGTACATTGATTTTGTATCCTGAGACTTTGCTGAAGTTGCTAATCAGCTTAAGGAGATTTTGGGCTGAGACAATGGGGTTTTCTAGATATACAATCATGTCCTCTGCAAACAGGGACAATTTGACTTCCTCCTCTCCTAATTGAATACCCTTTATTTCCTTCTCCTGCCTGATTTCTCTGGCCAGAACTTCCAGCACTATGTTGAATAGGAGCGGTGAGAGAGGGCATCCCTGTCTTGTGCCAGTTTTCAGAGGGAATGCTTCCAGTTTTTGCCCATTCAGTATGATATTGGCTGTGGGTTTGTCGTACATAGCTCTTGTTATTTTGATATACGTCTGATCAATACCTAATTTACTGAGAGTTTTTAGCATGAAGGGTTGTTGAATTTTGTCAAAGGCCTTTTCTGCATCTATTGAGATAATCATGTGGTTTTTGTCTTTACTTCTGTTTATATGCTGGATTACATTTATTGATTTGCGTATGTTGAACCAGCCATGCATCCCAGGGATGAAGCCCAATTGATTATGGTGGATAAGCTTTTTGACGGGCTGCTGGATTCGGTTTGCCAGTATTTTATTGAAGATTTTTGCATCGCTGTTCATCAAGGATATTGGTCTGAAATTCTCTTTTTTGGTTGTGTCTCTGCCAGGCTTTGGTATCAGGACGATGCTGGCTTCATAAAATGTGTTAGGGAGGATTCCCTCTTTTTTTATCGATTGGAATACTTTCAGAAGGAATGGTAACAGTTCCTCCTTGTACCTCTGGTAGAATTCAGCTGTAAATCCATCAGGTCTTGGACTCTTTTTGGTTGGTAAGCTATTGATTATTGCCACAATTTCAGAACCTGTTATTGGTCTATTCAGAGATTCAACTTCTTCCTGGTTTAGTTTTGGGAGGGTGTATTTGTCGAGGAATTTATCCATTTCTTCTAGATTTTCTAGTTTATTTGCATAGAGGTGTTTGTAGTATTCTCTGATGGTAGATTGTATTTCTGTGGGATCGGTGGCAATATCCCCTTTTTCGTTTTTTATTGCAGCTATTTGATTCTTCTCTCTTTTCTTCTTTATTAGTCTTCCTAGCGGTCTATCAATTTTGTTGATCTTTTCAAATAACCAGCTCCTGGATTCATTAATTTTTTGAAGGGTTTTTTGTGTCTCTATTTCCTTCAGTTCTGCTCTGATTTTCGTTACTTCTAGCCTTCTGCTAGCTTTTGAATGTGTTTGCTCTTGCTTTTCTAGTTCTTTTAATTATGATGTTAGGGTGTCAATTTTGGATCTTTCCTGCTTTCTCTTGTGGGCATTTAGTGCTATAAATTTCCCTCTACACACTGCTTTGGACGTGTCCCAGGGATTCTGGTATGTTCTGTCTTTGTTTTCGTTGGTTTCAAAGAACATCTTTATTTCTGCCTTCATTTCATTATGTACCCAATAATCATTCAGGAGCAGGTTGTTCAGTTTCCATGTAGTTGAGCGGTTTTGACTGAGTTTCTTAATCCTGAGTTCTAGTTTGATTGCACTGTGGTCTGAGAGACAGTTTGTTATAATTTCTGTTCTTTTACATTTGCTGAGAACATTCCATGATCATGGGTTGGAAGAATCAATATCGTGAAAACAGTCATACTGCCCAAGGTAATTTATAGATTCAATGCCATCCCCATCAAGCTACCAATGACTTTCTTCACAGAATTGGAAAAAACTACTTTAAAGTTCATATGGAACCAAAAAAGAGCCCACATCACCAAGTCAATCCTAAGCCAAAAGAACAAAGTTGGAGGCATCACGCTACCTGACTTTAAACTATACTACAAGGCTACAGTAACCAAAACAGCATGGTACTGGTACCACAATAGAGACATAGATCAATGGAACAGAACAGAGCCCTCAGAAATGATGCCGCATATCTACAACTATCTGATCTTCGACAAACCTGACAAAAACAAGAAATGGGGAAAGGATTCCCTATTTAATAAATGGTGCTGGGAAAACTGGCTAGCCATATGGAGAAAGCTGAAACTTGATCCCTTCCTTACACCTTATACAAAAATTAATTCAAGATGGATTAAAGACTTAAATGTTAGACCTAAAACCATTAAAATCCTACAAGAAAACCTAGGCAATATCATTCAGGACATAGGCGTGGGCAAGGACTTCATGTCTAAAACACCAAAAGCAATGGCAACAAAAGCCAAAATTGACAAATGGGATCTAATTAAACTACAGAGCTCCTGCACAGCAAAAGAAACTACCATCAGAGTGAACAGGGAACCTACAGAATGGGAGAAAATTTTTGCAACCTACTCATCTGACAAAGAGCTAATATCCAGAATCTACAATGAACTCAAACAAATTTACAAGAAAAAATAAACAACCCCATCAAAAAGTGGGCAAAGGACATGAACAGACACTTCTCAAAAGAAGACATTAATGCAGCCAAAAAACACATGAAGAAATGCTCACCATCACTGGCCATCAGAGAAATGCAAATCAAAGCCACAGTGAGATACCATCTCACACCAGTTAGAATGGCCATCATTAAAAAATCAGGAAACAACAGGTGCTGGAGAGGATGTGGAGAAATAGGAACACTTTGACACTGTTGGTGGGACTGTAAACTAGTTCAACCATTGTGGAAGTCAGTGCGGCGATTCCTCAGGGATCTAGAGCTAGAAATACCATTTGACCCAGCCATCCCATTACTGGGTATATACCCAAAGGACTATAAATCATGCTGCTATAAAGACACATGCACACGTATGTTTATTGCGGCACTATTCACAATAGCAAAGAGTTGGAACCAAGCCAAGTGTCCAACAACGATAGACTGGATTAAGAAAATGTGGCACATATACACCATGGAATACTATGCAGCCATATAAAATGATGAGTTCGTGTCCTTTGTAGGGACATGGATTGAACTGGAAAACATCATTCTCAGTAAACTATCGCAAGGACAAAAAACCAAACACCACATGTTCTCACTCATAGGTGGGAATTGAACAATGAGAACTCATGGACACAGGAAGGAGAACATCACACTCCGGGGACTGTTGTGGGGTAGGGGGAGGGGGGAGGGACAGCATTAGGAGATATACCTAATGCTAAATGACGAGTTAATGGGTGCAGGAAATCAACATGGCACATGGATACATATGTAACAAACCTGCACGTTGTGCACATGTACCCTAAAACCTAAAGTATAATAATAAAAAAAAGGATTCTCTCTTAAACTGTGGTACTTAATAAATTTCCTAAAATTTGTTAGAGTGATTGTTTATTAGGCTTCATTTCAGAATACTTGATGTCAAAAGACAAATGAAAAGATGTTGACAAAGTCTTAATATGAGAACAAAATATTCTATGACAAGTGCAGTTGACATTTATGTATTCCCAGATCATGGAAAAACGTTGCTTAATAAAAACAAAAATCTGGAAATCTATTACCCATGTACCCCTCTCCCTCAAAGTGTCCACTAGAAGATGACTTTATTTTGACAGCGCAAAATAAATAACTCACAACGAATGTGTTAGGATGAAAGTACTGATGTTAATATTGTATTGGTAAATAGAATTAAGTCCCTTTTCAAAGAAAAATTATACTTAGAGGTATAAAACAGGACGTAAGTTGACAGGCTCAATAATCTGTGGTCAAGACTTCAGTATGTATTTAGACCCAATTAAGGGGCAAAGAAAAGGTGTATATATAAGCTTTCTTCACTTTACAAATAATGATCATTCGTATGATGAAACTGAGAAATGTGCATTTAAACATATGATTGAAAAGTGTAAAATTATTAAAATTATATTTAAAATCCTATAATCTTTTAAAATTACTGGGAAATGGCAAAAAATATGACATAGCAATAAAAAATATGACAAATATGGAGTCAAATAAAATAGAAACTATTAAAAATAGGGGAAAAAACCTTCATGTCAGAAATTGAAAAAATACCTATTACAACCAAAAATTGGGAGAAAACATGAAAAACAGATCATTAAAGTGTGTTATGAAAACACAAAAGCACACACAACACACAGCAAGTATATACTATAGACCCAGTGAGAGTACCTAAAGCAGAAAGTAAAATGACAGCAAAAAATATAACTTGGGAAAGAAACGAGAGAAGAAACTAGGAATTGAAATTGTAGTGTCAGAATTAGGAAATCTTAATATTGAAAGATACAACTTATAATAAATATATAATATTTAGAAATCTTTATGTCCCAAATAAGATACTGTAGAAATACATAAAATTTGGAGAAATTCAAGAAATACAAAGTGAAATAAGCACGACCGTACAGAGAGACTTGAAATCGCCTCTGACAAAGTAAAAAGTCCCGTAAATAACGTAGAAATGATCCTGGAATAATAACACCAGTAAGAACGACCAAGTAGCTCTATAGTAAAATCTGTACTTTGTAGGATCTATATTTCCTAAGTATTCATAGCATAATTATGAAAATTACTGCTGTGTTAGGCCACAAAACGTCAATAATTTACTGAATAAGAACATTTGTAGAACGTACAGGATTATGCTGTATTCAGTAAGAGCACATTTCTGTTTTTGCCCACAGATTTACACAGGGAGGGGATGGCAACCCGGGCTCACGACCTGTTGTGTCTTTTTAGGTTACAGTTACTATAACTTAGCTGATGACATAGGCTATGATACTTGACCAAGGCCAAATGGGAGAAAAGGAAAATAAATTGTCTTAGGGAAGCGATTGTAGAAATTGGAAAAGAACAAATTTGTTAACAAATTCTCTGCCACAAAAGCCGGATGGAGAAGAAATTTTAGTTTGATATATGCAAAACAAATGACACCACAATCGCTTCTAGTCCAACCATCCTATTGGCAGGGTGTGTACTGAGGAAATTAATGCCAAGTGAATTCAAAGAATTTGACTAAATTAACACTGGGAGCTCATCTGCTACGTGGAGCCCTCTTAATTAAACGGAACACCAGAGGAAGGAAAATTTCTCCTCTTCTAGAGACCATTGTGGCACAGCAGAAACTCTGGATAATAGTACGTAGAGTTACAAGACACAGTTATTGCTTGTGACTCAGATTGGCCCATCTATTCTGCCTAAAATAGTTTTCAGAGGAGGTGACATCGAGACTTTTTGTGGCAATTATAGCAAGTTCTGAAATTTTGAATGATAAACTTATGTGGAAAAAAAATTTTAAACTCTGCTTATTACTGGGAAAATTAAATCTTATTTTTTTAAATTACACAACACAAGAAAATCATTAGTGATAAGTATTTTACATTTTATGAAAAGGCATTAGCAGAAACTACAGTTGATTTTTATTGGAACTGAGAAGAAATGAAACCTAATACCTTAGTCACTAATCAAGAATAAATTGGGAGAGTACAAAAATGTTACTCTGACTTTTTAGTTCAATCACAGTGGCTTTGAATGTTTACTTTCAATGAAGACAAGCCAGTTCATGGATATAAAAGGAGTTTATTAAACAAATGTCACTATAATTTGTTCCTGGAATATATTATGTGAGCTTCTGGTGGCTGATTCATCCTGCTTATTATGTTTTATTCATACTAAAATTAAGATGAGTTTCATTTTATAGGGCACAAAAGGTAGTTGGGGGAACCGTAATGCGTAGCAGGTGGCAGGGAAAGCTGGTGAAGAATTAAGAAAGAGTGTACCAAAGAGGCACTTAATGTTAAACTGTTGATAATTACAAAAGGACTCGGTCATATTTAAAAATGTATATTTCACTTAAAAACATTTCCTCAATTAATTTATTATGACCTTTAAATTTTGGTTCCAAGTTAAATGATCAGCTCTCACCTGGGTACACTCAGCATAACCTCTATACTTGATGAGTAAAATGCCCCTATTAAATACCATTCTCACTCTATAAACATCTTTTGATATACTTCTTTATTTATATAACTCTCCACCAATCAACTCTTAAGAATGTCTTATTCATCTTTCTATCTATAGGGTCTAAATAAAAATATGTAAAGAATGAATGATGTAAGCTAATATTTTGATTTATATTTCTCCCACCGTAAATATGCAAAAACCGTATACGCAAACAGTAACTTAAAAGTCTACAGTTCAGAGTTGTAGTTTGTAACTTGATGTATTGCCACATAGAACTCAATTTTTAATATGCTCATCAGTTTTGCCTCCTCACTGTTAGAATTCAGAATTCATTATTTTGCAAATAGCAAAGTGTGTCCTGGCTCTAACAACCTTGAAATTTTTGAACCATGTTGAGTGGTACCTGGAGCAGAAACAACTATTTAACAGCCATATATTATTTCAGTTTAGCAAGAGGTGGACACAAATTCAAATGTAAGAAATAGCATTCCTTGGTTTTATGAAAAATGTAAAAATCAATCATTTCTTTACATATATATGAAGCAAATATGACCCATTATCTTGAGAGAAACTAGAATATCCTGATTGCGGATACTTTAATCCAAAAATCCAGCAGTGAAGGAAATTCAAATTGCTGTTCAATTGTTTTAAAAGTTATGGTTCTATAGATACTGCAACTTCTATGGGGAAAGTGTTTGTGTTCTCGTGTGGTAGTAGATGTGATGAACTATGGGTGGTTCTCAAGCACTTGTGAAGTAGAGTCATTGGTTAGAAATAAGGAATGAGGAGAAAGAGCACTGGAGACAAGACATGTAGCATTGATCTTCCTTCTCAGATAGAAAGATTGTAAGAAATTAGGCCGGGTGCGCCGGGCGCGGTGGCTCACGCTTGTAATCCCAGCACTTTGGGAGGCCGAGGCGGGCGGATCACGAGGTCAGGAGATCGAGACCACGGTGAAACCCCGTCTCTACTAAAAAAGTACAAAAATATTAGCCGGGCGTGGTGGCGGGTGCCTGTAGTCCCAGCTACTCGGAGAGGCTGAGGCAGGAGAATGGCGTGAACCTGGGAGGCGGAGCTTGCAGTGAGCCGAGATCGCGACACTGCACTCCAGCCTGGGTGAGAGAGCCAGACTCTGCCTAAAAAAAAAAAAAAAAAGAAATTAGGCCGGGTGCAGTGGCTCACGCCTGTAATCCCAGCACTTTGGGAGGCCGAGGCAGGTGGATCACGAGGTCAGGAGATCAAGACCATCCTGAGTAACACAGTGAAACCCCATCTCTACTAAAAATACAAAAAAATTAGCTGGGCGAGGTGGTGGGCACCTGTAGTCCCAGCTACTCTGGAGGCTGAGGCAGGAGAATAGCTTGAACCGGGAGGTGGAAGTTGCAGTGAGCCGAGATCACCCCACTGCACTCCAGCCTGGGCAACAGACCGAGACTCTGTCTCAAAAAAAAAAAAAAATGAACCCCAGCATGGCAAAGTTTCACCAGGCCTGGATGCTTGACGTACGAGACGTGTTTTCATTAAATGAGTATGATTTCACAGGTTTGTGGCCTTGCCAGTTGGGATACAGTTGTAGTGTGTAGAGTAAGATTGATCTTAAAGACAGATCATATTTTCTTCTTCAAATCATCTTAAGAAAAGACTGATCTCCAGAAAGGTTATGAGAATCAGGGAGGAAGGACTTTGATGAGCACAAAAACAGGCTTTCAACTTTGTTTAGCCTCAAATGGTAGTGCCCCAAGAATTTCAAACCCTTTAATTAGTAAAGTTAATCTCAGCCCTGCCAGATGAAGCAGCATTTTAATTCAGCATAGCAATTTCTTAGTAAACATCCACTCACTTCATTTAATGAGTAAAATGGTCCTATTAAATACGCTCTTACAGCAATATGTAGCTGGATTCTAAGCTTTGTTCTCAACGAATTTCGAGTGATTGCTTAGTATCTGGGTCCCCAATTAGACTGTAGGTACTTTTCAAAGAAAAAACTAAAACCAGAAATACTTTTTAAAAATAGCTGCAGCTACTTAACTAATGTGTTAATCTCTGTTAGTTTGATGGATTATATTTGCAAGTAGTACTTGTAATTAGCAAAAGGTCTTCAGAAGACATCTGTTAACTGCATATTTCTGTAACAGAATTGTGTCTTTTAAGAATTTTCCTCTATAGTCCAAATGTTTTTTAATAATGTTTTGCCCATATCTTTATAGAAAAATTTCCCCGTATGAAATCTTATAAAGCTAAGGTAATCCATGATGAAATGAAATCAATATGAGATTGGGTCATGATAAATCTGAGATGAAGGGGCAGGTTTCTGTCAGTTAAGTGCTTAACCTTCCTAGCCTCCATGACTCCCTGAAGATATTTTTCACTTAAAAACATCATTAACCTAATAATTAAGCAATGATAATATAAGATGTATTGAACTACTTGTAGAGGCTTACAATCTTTTGTCTTTACTTATCTTATTTTTAGTATTATAGAAACATCAAAAAAAGTCTTCAACAAACACGTTAATATCATTTCTTTAAAGATGGCAATATTTTAATGATGATAATAAGAGACATTATTACAAACAGCATTTTAACTTCCAAAACATTAAAAATGTTTCCTGTGTCTTATCATTTTTAACCTTGTAGCACTTCTATGAGATTTGGAAGATACCTATTCTTGCTGTGCAGTAATTTCAAGTTCACTTTGAAGAAATGGCTCAATAATGTTAATTCATTCTGCATCTCCATTCTATACTTTCTAGTTTAAGGCATTATCAAAAAGTATTAAGTATTCACTTAAATAAAATATTTTACTGGTTTGAAATAATGAAAGGAATAAATATCTGTCACTCTCATCTTACAATAAATAGAGAAGGAAAAAGCAAATATGATCATGAAAGATTATTGCATGCTTCTTTGAAAGTATCAAGCAATCTGCGAGAACATTCCTCAAAGAACTCTAAGGTTAACATGAACTGGTTCATGCACTCATCTTTTCAAGAAGTGTGTTTAAGTATCCACTAGAAAGAGTCAGACATCAGACTAATTAAAATATGAACTCAGCAACTGCCCCTTTTTTCAGATCATGTTATGTAAAAGTGCTTTTTCTTTTTTTTTTTTGAGACGGAGTCTCGCTCTGTCGCCCAGGCTGGAGTGCAGTGGCACAATCTCGGCTCACTGCAAGCTCCGCCTCCTGGGTTCACGCCATTCTCCTGCCTCAGCCTCTCCGAGTAGCTGGGACTACAGGCTCCCCCCACCACGCCCGGCTAATTTTTTTTTGTATTTTTAGTAGAGACGGGGTTTCACCGTGGTCTCGATCTCCTGATCTCGTGATCCGCCCGCCTCGGCCTCCCAAAGTGCTGGGATTACAAGCGTGAGCCACCGCGCCCGGCCAAAAGTGCTTTTTCATTGAAATGATGGGATGTTGATTTGAATCATGTTTGACAATATCTAGAATACTGAGCTTGAGAAACATTAAAATATCCACTTAGGAAGATCATTTTTTTTTTTTTTAGTTTTTATAAACATGACTGGAAAAACTCAATAACATTTTAAAAATAGACTTCAGACATGAGTAATTGCAACCTTGCCACTTAAAAGTAGAATGCTCTCAGGAAAGTTGCTTAACTTCTTTGAAGTTCAATTTTCCATGTGTAAGCAGATTAAAAATACCTGTCTCTTAGGTTGTGGTAAAGATTAAATGAAGTATATGTAGGATTCTAAATACACAGATTTAGTATATAAAACTACCTTGATAATTAGTTTTTTTGTTTCCAGGTTATCTATTCATGTATATTAGCCACCTTAAAATTTGTGGCATAAAATAGCAAACACTTTAGGATTCTCATGGTTCTGAGGGTCAGGGGTGTAGATGGGGTACAGAGAGGAAGGCTAATCTGCCCACAAACTCTGGGGCCTCAGCTGGGAAGACCTAAGTAGGTGGAATTGTCTAGAGTTGTCTTCATTAACTTGTCTGGACCCTGGGTTGGAATCACTCAAAGGCTAGAACTATAAACAGGAACACCTATATGTATTCTCTTTGTGTGGTTTGGGCTTCCTACAGCATGACAGTTGTGTCCCAGTAGCACACACCGGAGACAAACCACTGCGGGAGCAAACATTCCAGGATAACCAGTTGGAAGCTGCATGGCCTTTTATGACTGAGCCTCAGATGACAGGCTGTGTCACTTTCTTCTCAGCCAGCCCAAGTCTGCTGAGATTTCCATGGGTAGGCAACATAGACCATTGATAAAAGGAAAAAAGTTCTAAAAAATTTGTGGAGGCTATTTTATAAAAACCACCACAGTTCCCATTCTCCACCATCAATTAAACATGCTGACTGTTGGCAGCACATGCTGAACTAGGGAGTATTCTGCAACTATGTGAGGACATCTTCATTGTAAGAAGTTGGATCAAGACATCCTAGGTAATGTGATTCCTGATTTTGAGCTAGTTAGGAGTGATTTCAAGCTGCTTTAAAAGGGAAGTCGTTTGCTCTTTAGATGGAGATGTTTTGCATTTTATTTTCAGTACGTTTTTTCCATTGGAATTTTGGGTAGTAAAAATTAATTTTGTTTATATTACGTGACTGTACATGGGGTCTTTCATAGCATCCGCAACATGTACTTCTATAAATAATTTGTAAGAAACTAAGTACTGCTCTGTGAATGTCACTATCAATTTCTTTAATGTTCACCATTTTAGAATGCCAAATGTGCCAAAACATAAAAATACATTTTCAAATCTTAACAATTCAGTTAGCACAATAAAATTACGCATTCCATGTAACACATGTCAACTTTTTTATTTCTTAGGAAGAAATATGAAACTTTCATATTTAAAAATATTTACCAAAAGTATCATTGAATAAAATCTTGCTATACACTTTTAAGTATAATTTTAAAATTACTTATATCTATCTCATCATCTTTTAATTATGTTATGCTTGTATCATGGCGAACTAGTTGACTTCCTTCTGAAAGGCACATTTGGTGTGATTGGCTAGTTCCGTCCTACACCCCAGTGATAGGAAAAGGCTCGAAAGATGAGCATATGGTGCAAGTGTCACCAACTGCTGAAGAAAACTTCTGCATGTCTTAGACTTTTCTACTTGGAATGGAAAGCTGCTACTACAGGATAGAAAGTAGTAGCTAAGTAATCCCTTTCTTCTCGTTTTTTTACTCTTGCTCTATTTCTTCATCTCCCTTTATCTGTTTTGTGCTGTTTGGATTTGTTTTGATTCTATCTGAAACAGTGGTAAACAGCTGTCGTCTTTTTCAAGGACTGTCACTTTCTGACAATTTGGTAATGTAAGAAAGGATGAGACTGATGAACTTTTTTAACCTGACATGACTAATCTTGGCTTTCCTCTGATCATTAGCTTCTGAAAGCAACCAGACTTCTTGTTTGGATTAATTAGAATGTCATATTAATATGCTGAAATGCCCAGCAGCAAGTCACTTTGATGTTGACCATTGTTGTTGAAGGTGAGTGGGGACAGCAGTGGAGAGTGGGGAGGGGAGCCTAGACCTTAATGCTTTACTAAAGATATTAAAGCCAGAAAAGAAGTTTCCTTAAATTATTCATTTATTCTGACTCAACCTGCTGTTTGAAAATGGCATTTTATCTAATGCTTTATTCCCTAGGTTTTCTCAGACAAAGGACACAGGAATTGCTCCTGTTCAGGCTGTTTCTTCTCTTTTGTTCACAATTCTGAGTTTGCTTATTTGAAAAGTGTGAGTTACAGCTCATATGAGAATTAAGATTATACATATCTTTTTCTAAAGGCTAACATCCTACAAAAGAACCATTTTTAAATATGCATTAAATTTATCCTTAGAATTTGACTATAGCAACGTGGTTTATGTCACAGTGCTATGTGATCATGAAGTTTATCAACAGCAATATTCAGTAGGTGCCACGTTGCTAGAAGCTGGCTGGTTCAGTGTGTACTTACAGGGGGGTGGGTTCGTTCAAAACTGAGCAATATACAATTCCTGCCCTTTAGTGCAGTCAGGCGGGAGAGAGTGGAGATACAGCGAGTTATCTAGTTACACCTAAAACTGTAGATAGAAGCTAATGTTGTACTTCTTGAAAAAACTTTAAGTTTTTTAAGAGTAAGAGAGAGACAATATTAGATCTGGAAGCTAGAAAGATTATTCCAGAAGCATGATGTGGTAGGCACTGATGTAAATTTGGGATGTGGGGAGGGAATTGATTAAATGGTTCCTGGGTTAGACCTGGAGTGGAGAATATAAATTACAATCAGGTGTACAGAAGTAGAAAGAAAAGTCTGAAATAAAACTTGTTAAAGTCATTGATAGCATATGGGGACTGATTATAGAAATTTACTTTCTGACATATGGCGTAAAAGGAACTAAAGTTTGCCTAAAATGATGGAGTGGAATGGATGTTGACTCTGAAGAATTGAAAATCCTAGCGTCCTATGTGAGCAAATATGTGATCTTGAAAAGACAGTTTGAGGGCTTTAATTCTTTCCTGTCAAAAATATCAGCGAATAAATACTTCCGAATAAAATTTTCAGAATATAGAGTTTGGGAGAAGATCTGAAAGATACTGAAGTTACACTTAGCACACAGCCATGTACAGTGGTCCTTAAGGTTTCAGATTAAAGTTTGTGGGAGGGAAGAGATTTCCAGACAGAGGAAGTGCATGGTCCTGGGGAAGGGACCAAGTAAGCTGTCAGGCTGGGATGCCTTGTCACTGTGATAAACAGAGTTGCCTTTACCCTCATAGTAATGAATGCCATTGAAGAATTTTTAAAAAGCCGTCGCTTTAGAGAACAAACAGGTTAAAAGGGGAAACAGAGAGATCCAAGAAGCTATGACAACAGTGCCACTGAGAGTAAAATAATAAGATTTTTTTAAAGTAGGTAAAGAATAGTCACTCTCCATACACAAAAAAAGTTTGTAAAATTCATCTTTGAAATTACTTATCCATTGTCAGAAATGGTGAATATCATTAGAGGTACAGTGAAAAAAAGTTCAATGTTCATTTTTTCAAAATGTCCAACTCTAATATGTTATACTAATAACAATTACAAGAGTAATTACAACTTCGATTTATTGAGTACAAACTGTGTACCAAGACTTATCTAAGTACTCCTCATTTATGTCTTGTAGCAACACAATGAGAAGAATTTTATTAGCTAAGTTTTATATCTAAGAGGAGTTGAGCTCAGAGAGGTTTAGAAACTTGACCAGTGTCACACAGCTAGAAAGTTGTCAGCTAGATCCCTCTGAATTGTAGGCTTAACTGTCAGTGTTGGTACTAACATCTGTACTAATTTCCTTCTCCTTTTACTCAATGACATTATTCCCTGATTCATTTTAACCCAGTTACAGAGCAGATGTCAATTTTCCAAATTTACAAATAAGTTTACATCTCATTGATTGCTTTTTATGTTACCTGTTACCTGGGGACTCTGGGGGAGATCTCTTTATTGATGACATATTAAATGATACTTTATAATCACTATTTACTCATGAGATGTTTCCCTAAGGTAAACAAATTCCATCCCAAGTGGTAGATCCTTACGGACTTAAGATAAAAAGCTGACTGAGTTGAGTATGCAAATGCCTTCATGCATTTTTCTTCACATATAGATTTTTTTAGATCATAGAATCAATCTACTTCTGGGCCTATAGAAGTCTACCCATTAAGGACAAATTCTACACTGTACTATGATAATTAATCTGGTTAGTTCATGCATCATGATGCATACTAGGAAGAAAAATTAAAAATAAATTTAGCTATAATGGCTTTTTGTTATTATTGAAATCTAGCTTGCCTAAAAATGGTCTCAAATGACAAATGAGTCATTTACCTTAAAAGCATAGCCTAGATAAACAATAAACAAGAGTATCCTAAACTTACTTCATTAAAAGCTGGCTGGAGCCAAGATGGCCAAATAGGAACAGCTCTGGTCTACAGCTCCCAGTGTGAGTGATGCAGAAGACGGGTATTTCTGCATTTCCATCTGAGGTACCGGGTTCATCTCACTAGGGAGTGCCAACAGTGGGTGCAGGATAGTTGGTGCAGCACACCGTGCACAAGCTGAAGCAGGGCGAGGCATTGCCTCACTCGGAAAGTGCAAGGGGTCAGAGAGTTCCCTTTCCTAGTCAAAGAAAGGGGTGACAGATGGCACCTGGAAAATTGGGTCACTCCCACCCTAATACTGCGCTTTTCCAATGGGCTTGGAAAACGGCACACCAGGAGATTGTGTCCCACACCTGGCTCAGAGGGTCCTATGCCCACGGAGTCTCGCTGATTGCTAACACAGCAGTCTTAGATCAAACTGCAAGGCAGCAGCAAGGCTGGGGGAGGGGTGCCCTCCATTGCCCAGGCTTGCTTAGGTAAACAAAGCCAGGAAGCTCGAACTGGGTGGAGTTCACTACAGCTCAAGGAGGCCTGCCTGCCTCTGTAGGCTCCACCTCTGGGGGCAGGGCACAGACAAACCAAAAGTCAGCAGGAACCTCCGCAGACTTAAATGTCCCTGTCTGACAGATTTGAAGAGAGTAGTGGTTCTCCCAGTATGCAGCTGGAGATCTGAGAACAGGCAGACTGCCTCCTAAAGTGGGACCCTGAACCCCGAGCAGCCTAACTGGGAGGCACCCCCTAGTAGGGACAGACTGACACCTCACTCAGCCGGGTACTCCTCTGAGACAAAACTTCCAGAGGAATGATCAGACAGCTGAATTTGCGGTTCACGAAAATCCACTGTTCTGCAGCCACTGCTGCTGATACCCAGGCAAACAGGGTCTGGAGTGGACCTCTAGCAAACTCCAACAGACCTGCAGCTGAGGGTCCTGTCTGTTAGAAGGAAAACCAACAAACAGAAAGGACACCCACACCAAAAACCCATCTGTACATCACCATCATCAAAGACCAAAAGTAGAAAAACCTACAAAGATGGGGGGGAAACAGAGCAGAAAAACTGGAAACTCTAAAAAGCAGAGCACCTCTCCTACTCCAAAGGAATGCAGTTCCTCACCAGCAATGGAACAAAGCTGGACGGAGAATGACTTTGAAGAGTTGAGAGAAGAAGGCTTCAGACGATCAAGCTACCCCGAGCTACGGGAGGAAATTCAAACCAATGGCAAAGAAGTTAAAAACTTTGAAAAAAAATTAGATGAATGTAAAACTAAAATGACCAATGCAGAGAAGTGCTTAAAGGAGCTGATGGAGCTGAAAGCCAAGTTTTGAGAACTACGTGAAGAATACAGAAGCCTCAGTAGCCAATGCAATCAACTGGAAGAAAGGGTATCAGTGATGGAAGATGAAATGAATGAAATAAAGCAAGAAGGGAAGTTTAGAGAAAAAAGAATAAAAAGAAATGAACAAAGCCTCCAAGAAATATGGGACTATGTGGAAAGACCAAGCCTATGTCTGATGGGTGTACCTGAAAGTGACGGGGAGAATGGAACCAAGTTGGAAAGCACTCTTCAAGATATTATCCAGGAGAACTTCCCCAATCTAGTAAGGCAGGCAAACATTCACATTCGGGAAATACAGAGAACGCCACAAAGATACTCCTCGAGAAGAGCAACTCCAAGACACATATTTGTCAGATTCACCAAAGTTGAAATGAAGGAAAAAATGTTAAGGGCGGCCAGAGAGAAAGGTCGGGTTACCCACAAAGGGAAGCCCATCAGACTAATAGCTGATCTCTCGGCAGAAACTCTACAAGCCAGAAGAGAGTGGGGGCCGATAGTCAACATTCTTAAAGAAAAGAATTTTCAACCCAGAATTTCATATCCAGCCAAACTAAGCTTCAAAAGTGAAGGAGAAATAAAATCCTTTACAGACAAGCAAATGCTGAGAGATTTTGTCACCACCAGCCCTGCCCTAAAAGAGCTTCTGAAGGAAGCACTACACATGGAAAGGAAAAACCGGTACCAGCCACTGCAAAAACATGCCAAATTGTAAAGACCATTGAGGCTAGGAAGAAACTGCATCAACTAACGAGCAAAATAACCAGCTAACATCATAATGACAGGATCAAATTCACACATAACAATATTAACTTTAAATGTAAATGGGCTAAATGCTCCAATTAAAAGACACAGACTGGCAAACTGGATAAGGAATCAAGACCCATCAGTGTGCTGTATTCAGGAAACCCATCCCATGTGCAGAGACACACATAATCTCAAAATAAAGGGATGGAGGAAGATCTATCAAGCAAATGGAAAACAAAAAAAGGCAGGGGTTGCAATCCTAGTCTTTGATAAAATAGACTTTTAACCAACAAAGATCAAAGAGACAAAGAAGGCCATTACATAATGGTAAAGGGATCAATTCAACAAAAAGAGCTAACTATCCTAAATATATATGCACCCAACACAGGAGCACCCAGATTCATAAAGCAAGTCTTGAGTGACCTACAAAGAGACTTAGACTCCCACACAATAATAATGGGAGATTTTAACACCCCACTGTCAACATTAGACAGATCAACGAGACAGAAAGTTAACAAGGATATGAAGAATTGAACTCAGCTCTGCACCAAGTAGACCTAATAGACATCTACAGAACTCTCCACCCCAAATCAACAGAATATACATTTTTTCAAGCACCACAACACACCTATTCCAAAATTGACCACATAGTTGGAAGTAAAGCACTCCTCAGCAAAAGTAGAAGAACAGAAATTATAACAAACTGTCTCTCAGACAACAGTGCAATCAAACTAGAACTCAGGATTAAGAAACTCACTGAAAACCGCTCAACTACATGGAAACTGAACAACCTGCTCCTGAATGACTACTGGGTACATAATGAAATGAAGGGAGAAATAAAGATGTTCTTTGAAACCAATGAGAACAAAGACACAACATACCAGAATCTCTGGGACACATTCAAAGCAGCATGTAGAGGGAAATTTATAGCACTAAATGCCCACAAGAGAAAGCAGGAAAATATCCAAAATCGACACCCTAACATCACAATTAGAAGAACTAGAAAAGCAAGAGCAAACACACTTAAAAGCTAGCAGAAGGCCAACTAAAATCAGAGCAGAACTGAAGGAAATTGAGACACAAAAAACACTTCAAAAAATTAATGAATCCAGGAGCTGGTTTTTTGAAAACATCAACAAAATTGACAGACTGCTAGCAAGAATAATAAAGAAGAAAAGAGAGAAGAATCAAATAGACACAATAAAAATGAAAAAGGGGATATCACCACCGATCCCACAGAAATACAATCTACCATCAGAGAATACTACAAACACCTCTATGCAAATAAACTAGAAAATCTAGAAGAAGTGGATAAATTCCTTGACAAATACACTCTCCCAAGACTAAAACAGAAAGAAGTTGAATCTCTGAATAGACCAATGACAGGCTCTGAAATTGCGAAAATAATCAATAGCTTACCAACCAAAAAGAGTCCAGGACCTGATGGATTCACAGCCAAATTCTACCAGAGGTACAAGAAGGAACTGAAACCATTCCTTCTGAAAATATTCCAATCGATAGAAGAAGAGGGAATCCTCCCTAACTCATTTTATGAGGCCAGCATCGTCCTGATACCAAAGTCTGGCAGAGACACAACCAAAAAAGAGAATTTCAGACCAATATCCTTGATGAACATTGATGCAAATATCCTCAATAAAATACTGGCAAACCAAATCCAGACGCACATCAAAAAGCTTATCCACCATGATCAAGTGGGCTTCATTCCTGGGATGCAAGGCTGGTTCAACATATGCAAATCAATAAATGTAATCCAGCATAAACAGAACCAAAGTCAAAAACCACATGATTATCTCAATAGATGCAGAAAAAGCCTTTGACAAAATTCAACAACACTTCATGCTAAAAACTCTCAATAAATTAGGTATTGATGGGACTGATCTTAAAATAATAAGAGCTATCAACGACAAACCCACAGCCAATATCATACTGAATGGGCAAAAACTGGAAGCATTCCCTTTGAAAACTGGCACAAGACAGGGATGCCCTCTCTCACCGCTCCTATTCAACATAGTGCTGGAAGTTCTGGCCAGGGCAATCAGGCAGGAGAAGGAAATAAAGAGCATTCAATTCGGAAAAGAGGAAGTCAAATTGTCCCTGTTTGCAGATGACATGATTGTATATCTAGAAAACCCCATTGTCTCAGCCCAAAATCTCCTTAAGCTAATAAGCAACTTCAGCAAAGTCTCAGGATACAAAATCAATGTACAAAAATCACAAGCATTCTTGTACACCAATCACAGACAGAGAGCCAAATCATGAGTGAACTCCCATTCACAATTGCTTCAAAGAGAATCCAATACCTAGGAATCCAACTTACAACGGATGTGAAGGACCTCTTCAAGGAGAACTACAAACCACTGCTCAATGAAATAAAAGAGGATACAAACAAACGGAAGAACACTCCATGTTCATGGGTTGGAAGAATCAATATCGTGAAAATGGCCATACTGCCCAAGGTAATTTATAGATTCAATGCCATCCCCATGAAGCTACCAATGACTTTCTTCACAGAATTGGAAAAAACTACTTTAAAGCTCATATGGAACCAAAAAAGAGCCCGCATCACCAAGTCAATCCTAAGCCAAAAGAACAAAGCTGGAGGCATCATGCTACCTGACTTCAAACTATACTACAAGGCTACAGTAACCAAAACAGCATGGTACTGGTACCACAACAGAGACATAGATCAATGGATCAGAACAGAGCCCTCAGAAATAATGCCACATATCTACAACCATCTGATCTTTGGCAAACCTGACAAAAACAAGAAATGGGGAAAGGATTCCCTATTCAATAAATGGTGCTGGGAAAACTGGCTAGCCATATGTAGAAAGCTGAAACCGGACCCCTTCCTTACACCTTATACAAAAATTAATTCAAGATGGATTAAAGACTTACATGTTAGACCTAAAACCATAAAAACCCTAGAAGAAAACCTAGGCAATACCATTCAGGACATAGGCATGAGCAAGGAATTCATGTCTAAAACACCAAAAGCAATGGCAACAAAAGCCAAAGTTGACAAATGAGATCTAATTAAACTAAAGAGCTTTTGCACAGCAAAAGAAACTACCATCAGAGTGAACAGGCAACCTACAGAATGGGAGAAAATTTTCACAACCTACTCATCTGACAAAAGGCTAATATCCAGAATCTACAATGAACTCAAACAAATTTACAAGAGAAAGACAAACAACCCCATCAAAAAGTGGGCAAAGGACATGAACAGACACTTCTCAGAAGAAGACATTTGTGCAGCCAAAAAACACATGAAAAAATGTTCATCATCACTGGCCATCAGAGAAATGCAAATCAAAACCACAATGAGATACCATCTCACACCAGTTAGAATGGCCATCATTAAAATGTCAGGAAACAACAGGTGCTGGAGAGGATGTGGAGAAATAGGAACACTTTTACACTGTTGGTGGGACTGTCAACTAGTTCAACCATTGTGGAAGTCATTGTGGTGATTCCTTAGGGATCTAGAACTAGAAATACCGTTTGACCCAGCCATCCCATTACTGGGTATATACCCAAAGGTCTATAAATCATGCTGCTATAAAGACATATGCACACATATGTTTATTGCGGCACTTTTCACAATAGCAAAGAGTTGGAACCAACCCAAATGTCCAACAAAGATAGACTGGATTAAGAAAGTGTGGCACATATACACCATGGAATACTATGCAGCCATAAAAAATGATGAGTTCATGTCCTTTGTAGGGACATGGATGAAACTGGAAACCATCATTCTCAGTAAACTATCGCAAGGACAAAAAACCAAACACTGCATGTTCTCACTCCTAGGTGGGAGTTGAACAATGAGAACGCATGGACACAGGAAGGGGAACATCACACTCCAGGGACTGTTGTGGGGTGGGGGGAGGGGGGAGGGACAGCATTAGGAGATATACCTAATGCTAAATGACGAGTTAATGGGTGCAGCACACCAACATGGCACATGGATGCATATGTAACAAACCTGCACATTGTGCACATGTACCCTAAAACTTAAAGTACAATAATGATAAAAAAATCGGATGACTGCAAGATAACCATTTTAAAAATAAAGATGAGTGATGAAATGCCATGTTAGAGTTCTCTTTTTGTTTATCTTAACAGTTAAATAAACTTTAGCAGGTAATAATCAAAATTTATTGGGACTGGATTTTTAAAACAATTTTGAGGGTTAAGTTTTTAATCTGAGAGAACAGACATTTTTCAGCAAAAAGCAATGGAAAATAATTAGAGGTAGCTTCTGCTGACATCATGTTTAGCAGTAATTTTCTGTTATATATCAGTTTGGGGTCAGCAAACTATAAATATAGTCTTTCTTTTAGTTGTTTGGGCCGTAGTTCATGTTGGCTAGCACAAAGCAGGATTTTTTTTCAATTCATCTCTATTCAGAGCTCCCACATGGTTATTTATAAATCCCTACGTATCCATTACAGTGTGTACAGTCCCAATGCTCATGCTTACCCATGCATTCTTCCAATCATATCTCTGTGTGTGAAATTCATTGCTAGAAAGGGGGAAATGGTATATAAAATATTTATAGTATTCTTTTTAAAGTAGGCATCTAGAAAGTTTTAATTATACAAAGTTTTCAGAATTACTTCATAGGTTCACAAGGCAAACACCCTCACAAAGTGTACTGTATGTGTAAGAAAAGTAGCTATACTTAAAGTAGACAATTATGTTTTATGAAATTTATGTAAGATGATACCCATGAGTTAGTTATTTCTGGCATAAGGAATAAATTCATAATCATATTTTCCTAAGAAGCAGTGTTTTAAAAATGAATGAAAACAATCATTGAAATCCAAAATAAATTCATGTATATTACTTTTGTTACTTTTTCATTTCTATAAATGTATGAAATACTTGTATAATTTTGTTACAGGGATATATTGCACAGTGTGACATCAGGGCTATTAGGGTATTCAGCACTTGAGTAATGTAGGTTGTGTAAGTAATTTCTCATCATTGGCTTCTAGCACCACTTCACCCACCTGAGTCTCCAATGTCTATTATTCCACACTCTATGTTCATGTGGACACATTATTTGGCTCTCATTTATAACTGAGAACATGTGGTATTTGTCTCTGTTTCTGACTTCTTTCACTTAAGATAATGGCCTCCAATTCAATCCATGTTGCTACAAAAGACATGATTCCATGTTTTATCATTGAGTAATAACATGGTTTGGCTGTGTCCTAACCCAAATCTCATCTTGAATTCCCATATGTTGTGGGAGACACCCTGTAGGAGGTAATTGAATCATGGGGACAGGTCTTTCCCATACTGTTCTCATGATCACTAATAAGCCTCATGAGATCTGATGGTTTTAAAAAGGGGAGTTTCCCTGCACAAGCTCTCTTCTCTTTTCTGCCACCATGTGAGACGTGCCTTTCACCTTCACCTATAATTGTGAGGCCTCTCCAGCCATGTAGAACTGTAAATCCAATAAATCTCTTTCTTTAGTAAATTGCCCAGTCTCAGGTATGTCTTTCAGCAGCATGAAAACAGACTAATACAGTAAATTGGTACCAGTAGAGTGGGGCTCTCCTGAAAAGATAGCCAAAAATGTGGAAGCAACTTTGGAACTGGGTAACAGTCAGAGGTTGGAACAGTTTGGAAGGCTGAGGGAAAGACAGGAAAATGTGGGAAAGTTCAGAACTCCCTAGAGATTTGTTGAATGGCTTTGACCAAAATGCTAATAATGATATGGACAATGAAATCCAGGTTGAGGTGGTCTCAGATGGAGATGAGAAACTTCTTGGGAACTGGAGCAAAGGTGGCCCCTGTTATGTTTTAATAAAGAGACTGGAGTCATTTTGGCCCTGCCCTAGAGATTTGTAGAATTTTGAACTAGAGAGCAATGATTTAGGGTATCTGTCTGAAAAAACTTCTAAGCAGCAAAGAGGTGCTGCTTGGTGACTTGGGTGCTGTTAAAAGCATTCAGTTTTAAAAGGGAAACAGAGCATAAAAGTTTGGAAAATTTGCAGCTTGACAATGCAATACAAAAGAAAATCTCATTTTCTGAGGAGAAATTCAAGCCAGTTGCAGAAATTTGCATAAGTAAAGAGGAGCTGAATGTTAACCACCAAGACAGTGGGTAAAATGTCTCCAGGGCATGTCAGAGACTTTTGCAGCAGCACCTCCCATCACAGGCCCTGAGGTTTAGGAGGAAAATATGGCTTCGTGGGCTGGGCCCAGGGACCCTCTGCTGTGTGCAGTCTAGGGACTTGGTGCCCTGTGTCCTAGCCACTCCAGCTGTGACTAAGAAGGCCAAGGTACAGCTTGGGCTGTGGCTTCAGAGGGTGGAAGCCCCAAGCCTTGGCAGCTTCCACATGGTGTTGAGCCTGCAGGTGCACAGAAGGCAAGAATTGAGGTTTGGGAACCTCTGCTAGGTTTCAGAGGATATATAGAAATGCCTGAATGCCCAGGTAGAAGTTTTCTGCAGGGGCGGGGCCCTCATGGAGAATGTCTGCTAGGGCAGTGCAGAAGGGAAATGTGGGGTCTAATCCCCCACAGAGAGTCCCTACTGGGCACCACCTAGTGGAGCTGTGAGAAGAGGGCCCGCATCTTCCAGACTCCAGAATGGTAGATCCTCTGAGAGCTTACACCATGCACCTGGAAAAGCCACAGATGCTCAATGCCAGCCCATGAAAGCAGCCAGGAGGGGGGCTATGCCCTGCAAAGCCACAGGGGCAGAGCTGCCCAAGACCACGGAAACCCATCCCTTGCATTGGCATGACCTCGAATTGAGACATGGAGTCAAAAGAGATCATTTTGGAGCTATTAAGACTTGACTGCCCTGCTGGATTTTGGACTTGCTCAGGGCCTATAGCCCCTTTGTTTTGGCCAATTTTTCCCATTTGGTATAGCTATATTTACCCAATACCCATACCCACATTATATTTAGGAAGTAACAAGCTTGCTTTTGACTTTACAGGCTCTTAGGCAGAAGGGACTTGCCTTGTCTTGAATGACACTTTGGACTGTGGGCTTTTGAGTTGGTGCTGAAATGAGTTGAGACTTTGGGGGATTTTTGAGAGCGCATGATTCGTTTTGAAACGTGACGACATGAGATTTGGAAGGGGTTGGGGCAGAATTAAATGGTTTGGCTGTGCCCCCACACAAATCTCATCTTGAGTTCCCATGTGTCATAGGAGGGACCCGGTAGGAGGTAATTGAATCATGGGGGCGGGTCTTTCCCATGCTGTTCTCATAATCACTAATAAATCTCATGAGATCTGATGGTTTTAAAAAGGGGAGTTTCCATATAAAATCTCTCTTATCTGTAACCATGTAAGACGTGCCTTTCACCTTCCGCTATAATTGTGAGGCCTCTTCAGCCTTATGGAACTGTAAGTCCAATAAAACTCTTTCTCTTGTAAATTGCCCAGTCTCAGGTATGTCTTTATCAGCGGTGTGAAAATGGACTAATAGAAGTAATATTTCATTGTGTAAGTATACCACATTTTCTTTATCCATTCATCCATTAATGGATACAGGTTGATTTTATATCTTTGCTATTGTGCAAAGTGCTACAATAAACATACAAGTACAGGTGTATTTTTGGTATAATGATTTCTTTTCCTTTGGGGATATACCCACTATTAGGGTTGCTGGATGAAATTAAAAGATATATTTTAAATAATATGTGTTAGTGTGTGTATGATATTTTAAATCTAGAAAGTTAGATGTATTGTCTCATCTTAAAATCTACCAAAAGAGCCAAGCTTTAATTTGAGAAAAAAATATAACACATCACATTCTATATTGCTTACTATATCCTGGCACTGGTCAAAATATTTCACATATGTATCAACTTATCTAACGGAACAAGGATCATAATCTTTCAACAACAGCTAAATAATTTTAACAACCAAGCAGCTGATATAGAAATAACTGATTATAGATGGAACTACTCAGTTTACTCACAGAGGTAGATGTTTGCCAGCTATTGGTTTTGTGAAAGCATAGCTGTGATATGACACTTGTGTGAAGGAATAAAAGGTACTTGAATTTGGAAACGAATATAAGGATACTGAAGCGTCATTGAGTTTTTCACTGGCATTATAATATTTTTCAGGTATCTGATCATAATACTATGCATGCTTCTTTTTGTAAGCTCTCTTCTCACTATACCACCATAACGTTAGCAGAAGGAGTGTGGGTGAATCTATCTCCTGCTACTAAATCAACTGAAAGAGTTACATCTGGCTACCTACCACAAATTAGAAATTCAGTAGAAAGAAGCTTAATCTGATGGCTCCACAAGGAAAATTAACAGATTAAGAAGGTGTATGTACATCTGTGTATCTGTCATAAATAATGACAAAATGCTTTGAAATATCTACCAAAGGAAAATAGAATTAATTTATGATTGGGATACTTTATTTATATTAATTAATATGATAATCATTTTAAGCAGCACTATTTGATACAAATCAATTATAAATAGAAATCAAATCAAAGTAAAATAAAATATTCCTATGAGGAAAATAAAATATGATTAGATTTCTTTACATAAACTGCACTTCATACATAGCCCATTTTTAATCATAATAAGGATGTAGGTTTAGTCAAAACTTTAACCATGTTAAAAGTTAATTCTACCAACTGATTTGTGAGATATTGAGCGTAAGGCTGCCTCAGTGTGTACATATTCCCAGTCATTCCACTTTAAACAGTCCTCACTTTTACTCATAAAATCATGAGGATTACTGTAACATTTTCAACCTATATGGCATAAACCTTAAAATAATAACCCATTTATTTAAAAAATTTTAATTGCAAAATAAGTTCAATAGAGATACAATATCTCATCAAATATTGAGCCTATAGATTATGAAATAGTGATGCACAGTCCTTAGAATAGTATTATAAAGAGATCACAGTGACCAGCAGGCATGCATTCTGTGCTCAATCCTTGGCATCACATACCAGCTTTAGTTACTGAATAGCAGTTAGCTGTGACACGCCCAACAGACAATCAATACTCTTTAATAGCAACCATTGTAGATTCCATGTCTTAAACTAAATCGTCCATAAATATGTTCGCTAGTGAGGCTTTCAAATAGCCAAACCATTAATTCCAGCACTTTGGGAGGCTGAGCTGGGCCGATCAAGAAGTCAGGAGATCGAGACCATCCTGGCCAACACGGTGAAACCCCGTTTCTACTAAAAAAAAAATACAAAAACCTAGCCAGGCGCGGTGGCGGCGCCTGTAGCTCCAGCTACTCAGGAGGCTGAGGCAGGAGAATGGCGGGAACCCGGGAGGCAGAGCTTGCAGTGAGCCCAGATCGCGCCCCTGCACTCCAGTCTGGGCGACAGAGCGAGACTGTCTCAAAAACAAAACAAAACAAAAGCCAAACCATTGACTGCCAAAAGTGATTTGCCAGGTCAGGAAAAGGCTATAAAATATAGTGACTGAGGAGCTGCACACTGGTTTGAATTTATCCCTACAGTCTGTTTAAATTACATCATCTTTCTATTTCTCTACTTCTCCATCAGTAAAATGGGCATAATCCCAGTACCCACCTCTCTGAAACATCATGATATTACATTGAGTTAAAAATGCAGGAATTTTAGAATACCACTACTTTCTTAGCTGTTAATGATAGCTAAAATGATACCTCAATTTTGAGCGGTGGTAGTTTCTCTCAAACTAATTCATTCTATTAGAAAAACAAATATCCACGTAAAGCAAAACCAGACTTAGAAGAAATACTGAAAGCAGGTAGCTGACTGTTTAACTCGAATGCCTAAACATCCTTATCCCAATGCCTAAATTCAAGTCAAATTGTAGGATGCATTTCTCTTTCTACCTGTGCTTCCTGTCTCCCTTCCATCTTTCCCGATTCATGTATGATATATGTCCCCATTTTGATGAAGTAAGCATTTTGTGCCTCAATTTCTCATTTTAAAAACCTAGAAATTTTTAGCTTTTTGTATAAAATTTAATATGGAGTTGAAGGTGGGCTAGTAACAACAATATTTGGGGATTATTTTCTATTATCTCATCTTTCACTTTTTAAACGAGGGCCCAGAACTAATCAGGCTCTAAGAAACTGGCACTACTGAAAATATATACAAATTTGGGAAAGATAACTTAATTAAAAGATTGTTGATTTGCATTGAGAAACAACCACCATGAGATCCAAAATGCATGAGCATTCTGTTCCCTGCCAAACTGTAATCTCTTAGCTTTGGCCACCATAATTGTCAAAGCACAAGGAATTTTAGTCTCTGTTTCTGAAAATGTCCAAGGTATTCACCTTTTCAAAAAAAAAAGTCTCAGCTCCTACTGTTGATTTAAACTCTTTCATAAATCTCTATCAAACTTTTCACGTTTACAGTTCTTATGCAATTATAAGACAAATCCAATACATGTATAACCACACAATCAATAAATTACAATTAATAATTTATATCAAATGATAAATAATGTAGTTTTGTTGGAATTAATTTGACAATGTTTGATTCAGTTACAAACAGAGATATAACTAAATGTATTTAAAATATTAAAAGATGAATTGCTATCAATTGTTTTGAATTTTAAACTAAAAATCAATAGTTCCTATAAAATTATTATTAAATGTTCTAATAATTGTACAGAATCCAGAGCAACTCTTTTCCCAATTTACCGTATACTAATGTGTGCTTAGATCAGTGTTACATTACATAGCATGCTGTAGGAAAGACAGGATGGGCATTCATTAAACTAGCTCTGATTTAACTTGTCCTCTGTCATTTTGTGAATATAATCCAGGGACTACCTACTCCTTAACTTCTCAAATCTGTTTTCTCACCTATAAATAATAATTGCTACCTGAAAAAAATGGTGGGGCATATGAGATTTAATTAACACATGTTAATCATAGCACATGTCTTAGTATTTAGTAGATATTTAGTAATTATTAGACAAAGCCAATTTATTTTCCTTTGGATTAATAAAGATTTAAATATTTGCCATAGGTTGTATTATGCAATTATATTTACCTAAAATTTTGAGGAAATATAATTTTTTACAACTTTCCCATATTTCTAGAAAAAGAAAAGGTAGCTTTTTAGAAATGGCACTAACATAATTGGTAGTTTTTCTTGATGAATATTTCTGAGAGAGATTACAGAAGTTATATATTAAAAATAAATAACTTCAAGTAAAAGCCATGATCTGCCTTGCAGTGCTCAAATAAGTTCTTTCATATATTCACAATGATTTATTTTCTCATGACAGGACTTTATAATGAAACGATCTTACTCCTGGAGATTTTAGTAGATTTCAGCCTTAGAACTGTGGACATTGATTAATAACAGCAAAACGATATTGAGTAAATAGTAATGCAAAAAGGATTAGATTGTGCATTCAGTATCATGAGAATCAGAAAGCTTATCCAATGTAAGTTCTACTAATTATTCAAAGGAAACAATTAATCATGAGACAAAGAACAAACAAAAATGGGTCCAAGACGACGAACTTAACTCTCTAGGCCTTTTCTTACGCCGTGAGGATACACCTGGCACAGATTAAAATATGAAGTTCTCCAGAACACATATGGAGTCACATCACATACACAGGAGGAACAACTTTTGGTATAAAATATAGTCATTTGTCTTCCGATAATCATGCCTCATAAATCTTTGAAATGCATGGCTGTTTCCTATTGACAAGGCTAGAAAATCAGGCATCTCTTGCCAAAAGTATTTCTAAAATAAGAACTCTCCCACCAGCAAAAATCATCAATTTGCTTGCCAGGATGACAGTCATTATTATAGTCTCCAGGTACCAAATTCTGATTAAAGGAGAAAATGTATTTTATGCTTGCTGTTTAATTATTTACTTTCTAGGATTATAAGATAAAAACAAAATTTGGCAAATAGTGGGCCCATTAACTGAATGAAGAGTGTAGTGTGAGGCTGTTGATAAATTGTGACCACTTGAATAGGGCAGAGTCAGGACCAATAACAGAGTAGAGATCAAGATACACCTGCACACAAGGCAAGTAGGCAACCAGGAATTGACATCATGCCAGAAATGGAAGTTGAGACAAAGAAGTCTATCTAATAGGCAGTAAATAAGAAAAACTAGAAGAACATAGGCATAGAAAGGAAAAAAAAATCAAAAGATTTGAAGGAGTCAGACTGTGGGTCTAGGTAGAGTCAGAAATCATTCAAGCCATTGGGGCATCGATGGCGCCATAAGCAGCCATCTGTCGCTCTATATTCTCCAAGAGCAGAGGCCAGTATCAAGCAGGTGGGAGCAGATGTGCAGTCATTGCAGCCTGGGAAGGAAGCTGTCTACGTAAAAACTGCACCTTTATGCCAAACCTTTCAACCAAATATTACACAATCAATAACCAAAAAGCTATACAATATAGTGACAATAACCAACTAAAGTGAGCTTGAGGAGCTAAAAACAAAATATTCCTGGGTTGCTTCCTCCTGCTACTTGCTCCTTGCTCTTTATTTTCTGCCTATATTTAACTCCCCAACTACTTTTTTGGTAAGCTTTTAATGTCATTCATAGAACTTTGTTCATTATTTGATGTTGGTAGTAGAGCCAACTTCTCTACTCTTCATTTTCTTTTTTTATATGGATTTTTTTATTTCCAACTTTTATTTTAAGGGTACATGTGCAGATGTGCAGGTTTATTACATAGGTACATGTGTGTCATGGGGATTTGCTGCACAGATCATCCCATCACCTAGGTATTAAGCTCAGCTTGCATTAGCTATTTTTCCTGATGCTCTCCCTCCTCCTGCCCCCCACCAGCAGATCCTAGTGTGTGCTGTTCCTCACCCAATGTGTCCATGTGTTCTCATCATTTAGCTCCCACTTATAAGTGAGAACATACGGTGTTTGGTTTTCTGTTCCTGCATTAGTTTGATAAGGATAATGGCCTCCAACTTCATCCACGTCCTTACAAAGGACATGATCTGGTTTGTTTTTACAGCTGCATAATATTTCTTGGTGTATATGTGTGACATTTTCTTCATCCAGTCTATCACTGATGGGTGTTTAAGTTAATTCTGTGTCTTTGTTGTGAATAGTGCTGCAATGATATACTTGTGCATGTATCTTTATAATAGAATAATTTATATTCCTTTGGGAATTACTCAGTAATGGGATTGCTAGGTTGAATGGTATTTTTGGCTTTATGTCTTCGAATAATCGCCACACCGTCATCCACAATGGTTGAATTAATTTACACTTCCAACAACAGTGTGAAAGAGTTCCCTTTTCTCCACAACCTCACTAGCATCTGTTATTTTTGACTTTTTAATAATTGCCATTCTGACTGGTGTTAAATGGTATCTCATTGTGGTTTTGATTTGCATTTCTCTAATGATGACTGATGAGTTTTTTTGCATATGTTTTTGGCCACATGTATGTCTTCTTTTGAGAAGTGTCTATTCATGTCCTTTGCCCACTTTTTAATGAGGTTATTTGCCTTTTCTTGTAAATTTGTTTGAGTTCTTTATAGATGCTGGATATTAGACATTTGCTAGACGGATTGATGGCAAAAATTTTCTCCCTTTCTGTAGGTTGTTTACTCTGTTGATAGTTGTTTTTTCGTGTGTGTGTGGGTGTGTGTGTGTGTGCGTGTGCATGCGCTGTGAAGAAACGCTTTAGTTTAATTGGGGTCTATTTGTCAACTTTTGCTTTTTTTGTAATTGCTTTTGGCATCTTGGTCATGAAATCTTTGTCAGTGTCTGTGTCCTGAATAATATTGCCTAGGTTTTCTTCTAGGGTTTTTATAGTTTGGCATTTCACATTTAAGTCTTATTCCATCTTGAATTGATTTTGTATATGGTGTAAAGAAGGGGTCCAGTTCCAGTTTTTTCAACTAATGCCAGCCAGTTATCCCAGCATCATTTATTAAATAGGGAATCATTTCCCCATTGCTTGTTTTTGTCAGGTTTGTCAAAGATCAGATTTTTGTAGGTGTGCAGCATTATTTCTGGGTTCTCTATCCTGTTCCATTGGTCTATCTGTCTGTTCTTGTACCAGTACCATGCTGTTTTGGTTACTGTAGCCCTGTTGTATAGTTTGAAATCGGGCAGTGTGATAACTTTCGGCCTTGTCCTTTTTGCTGAGGGTTGCCTTGGCTATTCAGGCTCTGTTTTGGGTCCATATAAATTTTAAAATAGTTTTTTTTTCTAATTATGTACAGAATATCTATGGTAGTTTAATAGGATGCATTGAATCTGTAAATTGCTTTGGGCAGTATGGCCTTTTTAATGATATTGATTCTTCCTATTCATGAGCGTGGAATGTTTTCCATTTGTTTGTGTCTTCTCTACTTTGAGCAGTGGTTTGTAGTTATCTTTGGAGATGTCCTTCACTTCCCTTGTTAGCTGTACTCCTAGCTATTTTATTCATTTTGTAGCAATTGTGAAGGGGAGTTCATTCCTGATTTGGCTCTCGGCTTGCCTGTTGTTAGCATACAGAAATGCTGGTAATTTTTGCACATTGATTTTGTATCCTGAGACTTTGATGAATTTGCTTATCAGCTTAAGAGGCTTTTGGGTAGAAATGATGGGGTTTTCTAGATATAGGATCATGTCTAAAAACAAAGATAGTTTGATTTCTCTTTCTATTTGAATATGCTTTATTTCTTTCTCTTGCCTGATTGCCCTGGCCAGGACTTCCAATGCTATGCTGAATAGGGATAGTGAGAGAGGACAACCTTGTCTTGTGCTGTTTTTCGAGGGGAATGCTTCCAGTTATTGCCGATTCCATATGATATTGGCTCTGGGTTTGCATGTATGGCTCTTATTGTTTTGAGGTATATTCCTTTAATACCTACTTTACTGAGAGTCCTACCAACCAAAAAAAGATCAGGACCAGAAGGATTCACAGCTGAATTCTACCAGAGGTATAAAGAAGAGCTGGAACAATTCCTACTTAAAGTATTCCAAGAAACTGAGGAGGAGGGACTCCTCCCTAACTCATTCTATGAGGCCACCATTATCCTGATACCAAATCCTGGCAAAGACACAACAGAAAAAGAAAACTTCAGGCCAATATCCTTGATGAACATCAATGCAAAAATCCTCAACAAAATACTGGCAAACCAAATCCAGACACACATCAAATAGCTTATCCACCATGATCAAGTAGGCTTCATCCCCAGGGTGCAAGTCTAGCTCAACATACACAAATCAATAAAAGTGATTCACCACATAAACTGGACTAAACCCAAAAACCACATGATTATCTCAATATATGCAGAAAAGGCCTTTATAAAGTTCAATATGGCTTCTGGTCTAGTCTTCATTTTCTTTGCCTTCCATGGATAGCAGTTGACATTCACCCAGAAGATTCTACTCATTCCCATCCACACTGAGCATCTATCCTATTCCACCTGATCCCAATGCTGGATTCCAATCTATAATATCAAATTGATGTCCTTTCCTCCCCAAGAAATAGGATTTTCTCAGATTCCATTGAGAAAAAAAATAGGCAGCATGAGTCAAAGTCAAGGTAGGTTTGATTTTAATTATAGCTATATAACGTCAAGTTAGCAGACCCAGATAACACATTTCAGTGATGAACAACTAAGTGCCAGATTCTAGGCTACTGTTTTTACATGAGTTATGCAGAAACACATTTTTTTCTATCTTTCATTTTAAGGAAAAAATTTCATGATGCTTTTCTTGGTTTATTAGACACAACTTCTAAGACATTTCAATTCTCTGTGAATTTTGATACTATAGGGAACCAGGACATGACACTAATTGAATAGATTCCTCAGAGACCTACAAGTTGTCAACTGTATAAAGATTTCTTTTTGTAATGCAATGTTTTGGTTCATTGCACACAACATCAAAACACTCAGATCAGAGAGAATGCAAAAGACGTTTTAACTGATACTTAAGAACAGAATACATTTGACCCCTCAAAGTGTCCCAGGAAGAGTAATTATTCAAAACATTTTTCTATATTCCTCACAAAACAATAGAGTCCCATAGTTAACTATCACTTAAAATAGTGGCTTAACAATTATCTTTGACGCCTAGGTGAACATTTATTTTTCTTGTCCCTATTATTATACAATAAAAATCCAAAAATACATAAAGTCACCTACCTACAATGACAAAAAAAATTGGCAGTGTGAGCCTGGGGTTGGCCTGGAAGCAAGTCATGAGCACTAACGCATTTGCATGCACTTGACTGTCTAGTAAAGCAGACCAATTATACAGCTGCCAAAAGGCAGCTTAGTGATGGAAAATTCTTTCAGTAGCTTTTTAGTTTATTTGATTGATTATGTATGACCCAGTGATAGCAGTTTGAATTTGATTGTAGATAGAAAAGAAAAAGAAAGCAAACCAAGCTATATTACTTAAAAGAGCAAGTACACGGAGAACTAGGCATGCAATTATTCATTCCATACTGGTGAATATTAGTTTTTGAGAAATTAAAAAATACATTTCTTTGTATTTCCAGGTATTGATTTTAATCTGTTTAAGTGAAATAACCACGTGTCAACCTGGGTGAAAGACTGCATGAAGACCATCATGATCATCTCAAAACTCAAAGGAATCTGCATCCAGAATGCCTTAAATTTGAGAATAGGTACCTGAGCAAAGAAAAGGGTTAATTCATCTGGTTGTTATAGATTTAGAAGAAAGCTATGGATTTAGAAGAAAATCCACTTGACTACCTAAACAGCTTTATGTCATTTCCAGCTTTCATATCTCTCTACTTTGGAGGAAGATTTTGAAACCCAGATTCTATTTTGAGGCTTCTCTTGCCAAAGGAATTGTCATGACTCTTCTCTTTGCTTCACAGGACCCAACTTAAACACCATTCTAATCTTTTCTAATTCAACTCCCTATGCTTTGTTTTCATCGAGGGAGCTAATCAAATAATAACCATAATCATAGTAATAGTAATAATTACGACTATAATTAAGTTGTATTTAAATACTAAGTGCTTTGCCTGTATACACACATTTTATCCTCACAACTATAGGAGGTAGCAACTAGTGTCATACTGAGGCATGTAGAGGTGAAGTAAGTCACCCAATTTTAAGTGGCAGAAGAAATTTTTGTGCCCGTATGGTGTGGCTCAAAGTCTGCACATTTGAACACTATACCAGATAACATGGACTACTAGGCAGGATTAAACAGAAGTGGCATAATTGCACCACAATTGGTATACTAAAGGAAAATTTGGTAAATATTGTTTCTAAGAGGAATACTTTGATTTTGTAGAACAGAACAATATAAGTGAACTAAATATTGTTTAGGAAGGATTTCAAGCTCATATTGATTTAGACTGCCTCACTGGGGACGTGTGCCTTAAATACCCTCTTACTCCTTTTTCATCTCAGAGACAGGTTTTCTTCCCTTTTTTGTGAGACAGTGTCTCACTTTGTCAGTCAGGCTGAGTGCAGTGGCAGTCATAGCTCACTGTAGCCCCTACCTTCTGAGCTCGAGTGAGCCTCCTGTCTCGGGCTACAGGGGTGCACCACCACCTCTTATTTTTTGGTAGAGATGGGATTTCAGCATTTTGCCCAGCCTGGTCACTTGGAGAGAGGTTTCTAGTCGCATATTCAGTATGTTACTTTTCTTTAGATCTTGCTTATTCAATATTTTAATCAAAGGCACGAATAAAGATATAGACTGCAAACATACGTTGGCTTATTTAATACCAGACTCAAAAATAATATGCCTAAGTATATAAAACCAAATGTAGTAGAAACAAGTATCAAGTTTTATCTTTAGTTTTATGAAAGGTATTTTTTAAGATCTTTAAACTTGAAACACATTCACAGTGTTATGTAAGTTTTGGTTCATTTGTCTTGCTCTGCTTCTGTATAATAGGTATAAGATGATTTTTCAGAATTCTTAGCCACTATATAGTACTTATCTCCTAGAACTTGTTCAATAATAATTGTTAGATGGATTCATGGACTAAAGAATTAATAGATATAGATATAGTTTTATTTTACAAAGATCAGAATTAATTTACTAAAATCTAAATTTCTGCTAGTAATATTAAATACGTGTGGATAAACTACAAGAATGATAAAAATATTGCATTGTAAGAGTCATTAAAAACTTGATATATTGTTAGACAACAACAGTATATTACGATTGTTTTTCAGGCCTCTCATTCCAAGAGAGATTTTAATACAATGCAAAGCATCAAAAATAACTTTAAAATGTGATGAATGCTGCGAAATTCATGAAACATGAATAAAACCTTAGGATATTCCATGTTTATTTCAAAGAAGATTAGAAATTGATTTTTACTTAAAGGCTTTCCATAGCAAGATTAGAAATGTTGTGTTTTTCCAGACTTACATATTTCAGAAAAGCCAATTTAATCTCAAACTCTGAAATTCATTTCATAAAGTATATTGGCAATCATTGCATCTGCTACTTCACAAGGTTTTGTACTCTTTGAAAGGTGTCAAGCAGATCACCTTTCAAAAATGTTCCAGTTTTCTACTGAATGAACTATAAAGGCCTTCCAATTCCATACTCAAAAGATTGTGTAATTCCATGATTTGAAAAATGATATAAAGTCCTAGTTAATTCATTCTGCAGCCTGTGGACAGTTTGAGTACTTCAGTGTGACGAGATGAAGACAGGTAGTTGGAATGGATGTAATAAGTAAGAGGATGTGGTTAAAAAGATATCGAGAAAAGTTTCATTATACAGAAGTCCTGGTTTAAAAAAATGCCTTGGGGCTGGGCCAGTGGCTCACACCTCTACTCCCAGCACTTTGGGAGGCTGAGGCGGGTGGATCACCTGAGCTCAGGAGTACGAGACCAGCCTGGCCAACACGGTGAAATCCCGTCTCTACTAAAAGTACAAAAATTAGCTGGGCATGGTTGGGGGCACCTGGAATACCAGCTACTCAGGAAGCTAAGGCAGGAGAATCACTTAAGCCCAGGAGGCAGAAGTTGCAGTGAGCTGATATCGCACCACTGTACTCCAGCCTGGACAACAAAGTGAGAATCCACCTCAAAAAAATAATAATAATAAATAAATAACAGACATTGAAATAGTGATGAGTTCAGAGCTGGTTGAATTTCTCAGATTTCTTCAACTGATGCTTTTTTGAGGGAAATACAGATAGAATTGCCACTTGGACATGGTCTTTTAAAAAATAAAAGCATGTTTAAATTTGATAGAATGGCAAGTTAATAAAATCAAGAATGATAGGTTTTTAAAATTGTAAAGTGGGAAAACTATTGTACAAACTGTGGCTGGGCAGTACTAACATGAATGAAGACTAAAAGTAACAGTTATACACTCCCTCTTGACTGAATATCTTGGATATCACACCTGGGTAACTTTATAGAGACATGTAGTTCCCATGTGGGTAATATGGATACATACTAAGATATAATATGACATTGTTAAATCTGAAATGAGGTTATAAAAATAATTATCATTTCAAACATCAGGTCTGATTTTTTTTCATAATTATATTTATATAGTACAATGTGATGTTTTGATATGTCTACAATTTAGAGTGATTAAATGGAGCTAATTAACATATCCATCACTTCACTTCGTTGATGTTTTTGTGGTGATACATTTGAAACTACTCTTAGTTATTTTGAAATATACAACATATTATTATTGATTACAGTCATCCTGCTTTGCAGTAGATCTCAAAATTTATTCCTCTTGTCTAGCTGAAACTTTGTAACTTTGGACCAGTAATTCCCCATTCCTTCACTCCTCACCTACCCACTGCCTCTGGGAACAATTATTCTTCGATGAATACAACTTTTTTTAATGCTTTAAGTTCTGGGATACATGTGAAGAACATGCAGGTTTGTTACATATACCCTTACTGCATATTTCCATCCCTTGGTTTTTTGTTTAAGAAATACTTACTTATGCCTAGACCCTATTCCAGGCCAATTAAATCAGAATTTCAGATGAGTGGCCTGTGAGCCTGTGTTTTTAAAAAGTTACCCAGATATTCTGAATATCAAGCAAAGGATGATAGCTGCTGTCTCTAAATCCTGAAGAGCCTAAATTTCCAGAAAAGAGTTTGTTTTATTCTGAAGATTTGAGTGCCATAGCAATGTCAAAAAGATGGACTGTAGAGGAATAAAAATGAAAAGGAGCAAAAGACCAGTTTAAAAAATATAATATAGTCCACGTGAGAGAAGTTTATGGTAGGGAATATGAGGCTAGATAGAGTAGAATTATATCAGAGGTAAAATTAAGTGGGTTTGGTGATGTAACAGATACAGTGGAGGAAGGGGGTGAGATGAATGGACAGGAGATAAAAAAAAAAAAGGTGGAGTGTCTGGCTTTGATAACCAGGTGTGTCGTATTCCCATAACTTGCCTGTGCAAAGCAGGAGAGGAGTAAGTTGGAAGAGGAAGCATGGGAGAAGAGAAGAGGAAGAGTTCCATAACGAGCATGTGGAGATCGTGAGTACCATGGGAGGCCCATGTGTGTCTCTAGCAGAAAAGGAATGTTGAAAACATAGGTACAGATTCAAGAGGAATAAAATGACAGGTGTTTCTGGAGACATGGCTGCAAATTAAATAACTCTTAAGAGATTATAGATCATAAGAGCAGAGGATGGAGGGCCAGCTCCTGAGAAGCACCAGAATTTAAGAGCTGATGAGAGAAGCCTAGAAAGAATAGCAATGGCAGACCTTAGAGGCATAAGTAAGCCAAGCAAACATGGCGACACAGAAGCTTATAACAGAAGGTAATTTAAAGAATGAGAGGCCAACGTCCATATACTTACTTACATAAAAAACAAAACAGAAACTGGAGCCTGCAAATGAATACAGCCAAGAATCAAAAGTTTGACCAACACTTCAAGGCTGGCACGACTGGCAACTTGATAATGTTTGTATCAGTTGGGATTATCCCATGAATTAATGAAAATTTAGCTACAGGGCACATAGGATCAACTTCAAGCAACTTGAGGTTAATAATTGTGAATTACCCATTTTTCTATCACCACTCCCCCAACATATTCCATAACACCTAGAGGATGGTGAGTGATTATTATATCTCTATACCTTTTGTTATTCCGTAGCAAGATTAGATCCAAAGTGACAGCACATGAGAAGTTAATGTCATATTCATTCATTTTTATTGCATATTTAAGTTGTTTTGATACACATATACATAGTAAAATAGTTTCAATAGTCAAGCAAATTAACATATTCATCATCTCAGTTACGTTTTTTTTTTTTATACTTTAAGTTTTCGGGTACATGTGCACAATATGCAGGTTTGTTACGTATGTATACATATGACATGTTGGTGTGCTGCACCCAATAACTCGTCATTTAACATTAGGTATATGTCTTAATGCTATCCCTGCCCCCCCACCCGACAACAGACCCCAGTGTGTGATGTTCCCCTTCCTGTGTCCATGTGTCCTCATTGTTCAATTCTCACCTATGAGTGAGAACAAGCGGTGTTTGGTTTTTTGTCCTTGAAATAGTTTGCTGAGAATGATGGTTTCCAGCTTCATCCATGTCCCTACAAAGGACATGACCTCATCATTTTTTATGGCTGCATAGTACTCCATGGTGTATATGTGCCACATTTTCTTAATCCAGTCTATCATTGTTGGATATTTCAGTTGGTTCCAAGTCTTTGCTATTGTGAATAGTGCCACAATAAACATACGTGTGCATGTGTCTTTATAGCAGCATGATTTATAATCCTTTGGGTATATACTCAGGAATGGGATGGCTGGGTCAAATGGTATTTCTAGTTCTAGATCCCTGAGGAATTGCCACACCGACTTCCACAATGGTTGAACTACTTTACAATCCCACCAACAGTGTAAAAGTGTTCCTATTGCTCCACATCTTCTCCAGCACCAGTTGTTTCCTGACTTTTTAATGATCGCCATTCTAACTGGTGTGAGATGCTATTTCATTGTGGTTTTGATTTGCATTTCTCTGATGGCTGGTGATGATGAGCATTTTTTCATGTGTCTGTTGGCTACATAAATGTCTTCTTTCGAGAAGTGTCTGTTCATATCCTTCGCCCACTTGTTGATGGGGTTGTTTTTTTCTTGTAAATTTGTTTGAGTTCATTGTAGATTCTGGATATTAGCCCTTTGTCAGATGGGTAGACTGCAAAAATTTTCTCCCATTCTGTAGGTTGCCTGTTCACTCTGATGGTAGTTTCTTTTGCTGTGCAGAAGCTCTTTAGTTTAATTAGATCCCATTTGTCAATTTTGGCTTTTGTTGCCATTGCTTTTGGTGTTTTAGACATGAAGTCCTTGCCCATGCCTATGTCCTGAATGGTATTGCCTAGATTTTCTTCTAGGGTTTTTATGGTTTTAGGTCTAACATGTAAATCTTTAATCCATCTTGAATTAATTTTTGTATAAGGTATAAGGAAGGGATCCAGTTTCAGCTTTCTACATATAGCTAGCCAGTTTTCCCAGCACCATTTATTAAATAGGGAATCCTTTCCCCATTGCTTGTTTTTGTCAGGTTTGCCAAAGATCAGATAGTTGTAGATATGCGGCATTATTTCTGAGGCCTCTGTTGGGATCCATTGATCTATGTCCCTGTTGTGGTACCAGTACCATTCTGTTTTGGTTACTGTAGCCGTGTAGCATACTTTGAAGTCAGGTAGCGTGATGCCTCCAGCTTTATTCTTTTGCGTTAGGATTGACTTGGTGATGTGGGCTCTTTTTTGGTTCCACATGAACTTTAAAGTAGTTTTTTCCAATTCTGTGAAGAAAGTCACTGGTAGCTTGATGGGGATGGCATTGAATCTATAAATTACCTTGGGCACTATGGCCATTTTCACGATATTGATTCTTCCTACCCATGGGCATGGAATGTTCTTCCATTTGTTTGTATTCTCTTATTTCATTGAGCAGTGGTTTCTAGTTCTCCTTGAAGAGGTCCTTCACATCCCCTGTAAGTTGGATTCCTAGATATTTTATTCACTTTGAAGCAATTGTGAATGGGAGTTCACTCATGATTTGGCTCTCTGTTTGTTACTGGTGTATAAGAATGCTTGTGATTTTTGTACATTGATTTTGTATCCTGAGACTTTGCTGAAGTTGCTTATCAGCTTAAGGAGATTTTGGGCTGAGACAATGGGGTTTTCTAGATATACCATCTCGTCATCTGCAAACGGACAATGTGACTTCTTCTTTTCCTAAGTGAATACCCTTTATTTCCTTCTCCTGCCTGATTGCCCTGGCCAGAACTTCCAACACTATGTCGAATAGGAGTGGTGATAGAGAGCTTCCCTGTCTTCAAAAAATCAATGAATACAGGAGCTGGATTTTTGAAAAGATCAACAAAATTGATAGACCACTAGCAAGACTAATAAAGAAGAAGAGGGAAGAATCAAATAGATGCAATAAAAAATGATAAAGAGGATATCACCACTGATCCCACAGAAATGCAAACTACCATCAGAGAATACTATAAAAACCTCTACAAAAATAAACTAGAAAATCTAGAAGAAACGGATAAATTCCTGGACACATATACCCTCCCAAGACTAAACCAGGAAGAAGTTGAATCTCTGAATAGATCAATAACAGGCTCTGAAATTCAGGCAATGATTAATAGCTTACCAACAAAAAAAAGTCCAGGACCTGATGGATTCACAGCACAATTCTACCAGAGGTATATGGAGGAGCTGGTACCATTCCTTCTGAAACTATTCCAATCAATAGAAAAAGAGGGAATCCTCCCTAACACATTTTATGAGGCCAGTATCATCCTGATACCAAAGCCTGAGAGAGACACAACCAAAAAAGAGAATTTCAGACCAATATCCCTGATGAAGATTGATGCAAAAATCGTCAATAAAATACTGGCAAACTGAATCCAGCAGCACATCAAAAAGCTTGTCCACCATGATCAAGTAGGCTTCATCCCTGGGATGCAAGGCTGGTTCAACATACACAAATCAATAAATTTAATCCAGCATATAAACGGAACCAATGACAAAAACCATATGATTATCTCAGTAGATGCAGAAAAGGCCTTTGACAAAATTCAACAGCCCTTCATGCTAAAAACTCTCAATAAATTAGGTATTGATGGGACGTATATCAAAATAATAAGAGTTATCTATGACAAACCCACAGCCAATATCATACTGAATGGGCAAAAACTGGAAGCATTCCCTTTGAAAATCTCAGTTACTTTTTTTCTGGATATGTGTGTGAGGAAATAGTACCCACAAACTACTCTTTTAGTAAAATGCCAAATACAGTAAATATTAATACCTACAGTGCTCATGTTGTGCATCAGATCACTCAACTTGTTAATTCTACATATCTGCAACTTTGCATCCTCTGAATTCTCTGTCTCCATTTTCTCTCCTCACCCCCAGCCCCTGGTAACCACTGTTTTATACCCTGTCTCTCTGTATTTAACTTTCTGTTGTTTTTGTTCTGAGAAGTTTTGTTGGGACTTTCAGATACAAAATAATATGTTCTGAGTCTTGGGTGTCTCAAATGATAGCAGGTAAGAAGTTTTACTTGTCTGGAGAGCAGAGTGCCGGTACATAATTTTATGCAGAAGAGGGAATAAAGAGAATTCTCTAATTAAAGTTTGAATCAGAAATATGGTTCATATTTTTATGTGCAACAATCTCTAAGGCTTCTTGGAAAGGAACTAGCTGCCTGAATTTTTTTCATTTGAATCCACTAATACATGAAGAGGATGATTCTCCCATACCAATCCCAAGAATGGTATCTGTAGAATCCAAAGTTGAAATCCTATTATCCTAGAACTTTTTTCAGAAAACTTTAACATGTGTTGAAATGTCATGCTGCTCATATATTTGATAGCAATGGGGAATTTACTTATTATATACTTTAGCTTTTTAGCCCTTTCCCTGCCCACCAGAAATGTTTCTTTTGAATCTGATTTGGTCCTCAGAGTTTAAGAATGTTAAGGCATGTATAGGGGTTTCTTTTTTCTTCTTTTTTCTTTTTTGTCAAGCTATTGTATATTTTTGCTTGACGTGTTTGAATATGTAGTTACCTGTTTGACTATTTGTTTGGACTCTCATGCCAGAAAAAAAATTATAGTGAATTTTACATGTACGGAGTCTTCATTAATCTGTATAAACTGACAAGGTTAGAATATGAAAGTCAACACTGTAAGAAATAAAGTGATCTTTTATCTGGTCTATCTCCTTGCAAATAAAACAACAATAAATTTTGTACTATTATGAAATAGATGAGCTTGAAAATTTTTCAAGTGCCTTGTATAAAATGGCACTTTGAATTCAAGGTATAAACTACAACAAAACACTTTCGAGATCTAGTTTGATTGCAGAGTGCATGCTTACTCATTTATATATTCTCTGCAATTTCTGATTGAAGATATTTCACAATTCTAAAGGAAAACCAAAATAGGATAATAATTACAAAACAAAACAAAAAGTAATTGACGAAGATAATTGAGCAACTTATTCTCAACAACTAGCTTTTTAACAAACAGAAAAATGCACTAAAAATACTGCCTAGTTGTTTAAAGTAGGCTGAAATCTGACCGTATGCCCTAAGTGAGTGTCCTAAAGAAAAACATACCTTTGAGGTAGCACAGTGATTAAATTTAAAAGATTTATTGTTTAACCTCAGGAAGACTTTCAGTAACTTTTTATAAAATGTATACATTTAATGGAAGACATGCTATGCTTCTTATAAGAATTCGTTCCAAGTCACTGTGTATAATAAATGGCTTGTCTACATATTTTTTCAATAAAACTGTTCATGCAGAATTTTAAGTAGGCACTTTGAATACCAGAATGAATGTATCTTTGTGAAGATGCCATTTATGTAGCATAACATCCAAAGCATAATGAGGAGATTGTGATACACTGCAGATTTAGAACTGAGTTGGAAAACAAAACTTCAAGATACTGTCTTGTCAGCACAAAGCAAATAAATTCATCACTGTAAGTTGAGATTTAAATTCACAAACTTATCAGCAACAAAATCAAAGTAATTTTATTATACGTTTTTTGACACCAGATTATATGGGGTGGAGTATTTACTTTCTAATTAAGCAATTGATACATATAAACCTGAAATGAGAGTTTTGTCTTTTAATTGGATACATTGTTAAGCAAAGAATGGTTGAAGCAGCAGTTGAGAATTATCTTTTTTTTATCTCTCTTTGCTGTTCTTACAAGGACAGTTTCTAGAATTGTTTTCAAAACAATAGAACAGAAAATTTCACTTACTTAATTTTTGTTAATGTACTTTGCCAAAATTAGCAAACTATGAAAGGAAAGTTTGCCTTTTCAATATATATGTAAGTGGCAAGTAAAAGTAGTTCTTAAATCACATGATCTGATAGAAATAACAGGGGATGGAAAAGAGTTCTGAAGGTGCTCAGGAAATGCCAGCCCTGAGTGGATTGCTTTGGTGCACTGATTACATCGAACTGAAAATACTTGAAAAACAACAAATGCGGGACATGCTTTCTCTGCACTCTCTTTACCTTCCTAAAGAGAAACCCCCCAAAAGGAACTTTCAATACCAGAATGAATGTATCTTTGTGAAGATACCATTTATCTACCATAACATCCAAAGCATAATGAGGAGATTTTGATACACTGCAGATTTAGAACTGAATTGGAAAATAAAGCTTCAAGATACTGTCTTATCAGCACAAAGACATTCATCTCCTTCCTAGGAGTGTCATCAGCCAGGGAAAATTGACTCCTCGTATCACAGGAGAGAAGACTAAGAGTCCAAACCACACCAAGACAGACTGTCACAAACTATCATCTATTCTGCTAAGGGTCTGGTCATCTTTCCCAAAAGTCATTTCCCCTCCCCTAAGTTTCCTACATTCTCCCTCCTGCCTTCCCTATAAGCTCCTAAATCTCACTGGGGTTTTTTCTTTGCGTTGTTTTGTTTGTTTTGTTTTGTTTTGTTTTTGCATCCACTTTTCTTTCCTGTGATTTCCCCATGCGTGTAATAAATGTGTACACCTTTTCTTCTTTTGACATGCCCGTTATCCATTTATTTCATACACTCAGTTATCATACCTTCAGAGGGTAGAGGGAAAGTTCTGCCAGTCCTACAGTTCCAAAAGAAAATAGCTAGTAATTGAAAATGCAAAAGTCATATGAACTTTGAGACAAAGTTAGCTTCTTATACGATATGCTCAGAAAGAAGAGGTGTGTTGCAGACCAAGGGATATTGCCCTGGTCTTAGCTTCTAAGTTTCTCTGAGAAGAAGCAGTTACTACTACAGCAGTTAAACACGTGACTCCCAAATTATAAAAGCCTAAGTGTTGAGATTAAATCATTAGTTATCACCTGTGAATCATAAAGTCTGAACTCTTCAAATTGCAAACACACATAGAAAGGGGATTCTTATACAGGGATCCATGAGTGGAACTGCAAAGTTTTGTCAAAATCTGTATATATGTTTTCCTTTTAAGGGTCATAGATTTCAATATATGTTAAAAGATATCTGGAGCTAGTAAAGATTAATAATCATTTTCAGTTTTGTGCTGAAGCTGGCTTAGCCTGGCCTGTACCAGCTTTTGAGAGCTGATTATTAAATTTTCAAAAATGTTGTGAACTGGTTATCAAATTGCTGGTAGCTTGAAATTGGCCAGGGTGGGAGTATTTAAAACATGGAAATGGGCAAATTGTACAAATCATGGCTTTTCTCCCTCCAACACACCCCCTCCCGCCCCAGCACACCACTGGTTAATCTCTATTTTCAGGAGAGAAAAAGATGTTTCATACGAATAAAGGTAAATTATGCACTGGTTTGTTTTATAATTTTTCACCTCTTCAGCTTAATTGTGTTTTAATAATGTATAATTGATACATTAGCATTTAGATGTTAGTAAACTAATAACAAATGTTCATTAATTATTTTTCTTGAGTAGAGGAATACAAATTTTGCACCTGTTGTTGTATAGAATGATTTTTAAAATCTCATTCAATCCCCCAGAAATTTAAGATTTTTTTTCAAGAATGTCTATATAAAATTTTTACTTATAAGCAGATAGCTCACAGAAAGTATGTGTTTTCTTTGGATTATAAATAAACTATTCCACTCACCAAGCTGCTGAGACATTTTACTTTCTGGTATTTTGAAATGAAAACAAAACACAAGAATGTGAAGATGAAGCAAGTGAAAATTAAAAGGGTACAGACTTTAGAAGTATCATAAGCTAAAAATAATATCAAACAAATCTGTAAAGGAACCAAAAGCCCAGGCAGATATAACACAGTAACTTATGAAAAGCTAAAAAAATGAGGAGGTAACAAACAATAAAGTGAAACTCTCTGATAAAGCCAAAAATATTTGAATGGCAGTCAACAAAATAGAAGAAAAAAATGACACTCATAACAAGGCAGATCTATGGAAATGCATCCCTGGGGGCAGTACAATAGAGCTGTGAATTAGTGGAGGCGGATCACCAACACTGGGCAACTAAAGCCAGCTAACATAATTCAAAGGATGGAGAAATTCTGTAGCTGAAGATAAAAAGTCTGAAATGCATTATGGTATAGTCAAATGAGTGTCATTTCTAATATACACGCTTATTTTTCAAGAGTCGATAATATGAAGTAAAAATTTAGTATGCAGGCCAGGCGCGGTGGCTCACGCTTGTAATCCCAGCACTTTGGGAGGCCGAGGCGGGTGGATCACGAGGTCAGGAGATGAAGACCATGGTGAAACCCCGTTGCTACTAAAAAATACAAAAAAATTAGCCGGGCGTGGTGGCGGGTGCCTGTCATCCCAGCTACTCGGAGAGGCTGAGGCAGCAGAATGGCGTGAACCTGGGAGGTGGGGCTTGCAGTGAGCCGAGATCACGCCACTGCACTACAGCCTGGGCGACAGAGCAAGACTCCGTCTGAAAAAAAAAAAAAACTTTAGTATGCAAAGTTCAAATTTTCCATTTGTTGACCAATTCATTTTTATGAAATATTTTCCAGCAATTAAACTAAAGGGGTACCAGGACAGAGTAGACATTCTGAGCTTTCACTTTACAAAAGCTACACATAAATCTAGATACTTTTTAAGGGTATAAACAAAGTCAGAAGCTGTGTGACAGTCCAATATACAATTAGAGAAAATTTTTCTTTAAGAATAGATTACATACATATCGACCTCTTCGAGATCCTTATTCTGAGATTCAGTTCAGAATCTGAGGTTTTGTTTTGTTTTGTTTTGAGACGGAATCTCTCTTTGTCACCAGGCTGGAGTACAGTGGCACAATCTCAGCTCACTGCAACCTCCGCCTCCCAGGTCCAAGCAATTCTCCTGCCTCAGCCTCCTGAGTAGCTGGGACTACGGGCACGTGCCACCACGCCCAGCTAATTTTTGTATGTTTCTTTAGTAGAGATGGGGTTTCACCATGTTGGCCAGGATGGCCCCGATCTGTTGACCTTGTGATTTGCCTGCCTCGGCCTCCCAAAGTGCTGGGATTACAGGCGTGAGCCACTGCGCCCAGCCCAGAATCTAGGTTTTAACCAGATTTGCCATTATAAGATGAAATGAAACCAAAACCAGCAGTCAATATCTGTAGCAGTGTTATTGTTGGGGAGCGTGCATGTTTGTTTGAGCTTATTTATATATACAGAGCTGTTTAGCTTAATATTTAAATTGAAAATTTTTAGTATTTTCAGAATGTTTTAGATACTTTGATGAACAAATTTTGTGTCAAACTATTAAAAAAACTTATAGGTTATATATTTCTGAACACATTGGCAGATGTAAATGACAAAGTTATACTCACACAATCATCAGTTTTTCTTGCACAGAACTGACATTTTGTCAAAAAGTTAAAATATTTGAAATGTATTTTCTATGTCCTCATCTTTCCCTTTTTGAGCCTTTTTTTTCCCTGGGTTGGTTATAAAATGTTCCTTAACTTCAGGCATCTGATTAAGTTTTGGGTTTTCTCCCTTCCTCCCAACTCATATTGATTGGTAATGATCTGATAGAAGACAATTGCCAAAGATCAATGAAATACATTTTAAATTAAACTTCTTCAAGATAATATTCATATTAATCCTTCTTTAATTGCTGAATGAGGAATAATTGTTCATTGACCCTTCAAACCCTAAAACTTAATCAGCTCACTGGTGTGGATGAATGGATATTTGTCCAGATGAGAATGCTTATGGTCTACTTCAAGGGATTCATAATAGTAAAAATGGCCTTTTCTTCCATCAGGAGCTTCATCCTGGATCTTTTCATCCTTGTTTTTCTACTAGCTCTCCCTCTCCAAATACACTGACTTGGAACCCCAGTTTCAGTGGTGGACTGCATGGATTTGATTCTAAGCTAGCTATGATGAGAAAGTATCTCTAACCCTGTAATATAGAAATCATCATCAGACAATATACAGACAGGGGCCAGTTAGCTCACGATAATAATAGGTGAAAAGGAAGGGTTTGTGGATATAGACATGGGAAAGTGAGTTTAAATTGTTTCAGGAGTCTGTGGAAGTTGTCTTTGGGTGACGCAATGTTCTCAGGGAAGCACAACCAAAAAGAGAATGAGGATTTCTGGGGAAGTGTTAGGGATTAGAGACAGGATAAGATACAAAACTAAGTAAATTAGAGGGTGAATAGATTGGAACATATGTAGTATGACTGATTGATAGGCGGCACTGAAATTCTCAATTTCAAGTGGGATATTTTTCAAATTGGTCCATATAGCTAGTTGCTCAAATATATGTGAGGATTTGGTGTAAATTTGGATCTAAGCAGGGTTATTTTCCTGGTTAGATTCAGCAAAGTGAAAGAGAAACAAGGAAGTTGAAGTTTCCTGGGAATGGTTGGCCATGGAATTTAGGCAGGAGAACAGGCAATAGAGTCGACATCAAGGAGGTAAGGGTCATTGTGAATATGATAAAATAATAGTTTGGAGGTCTCAGAGAGATTGAAAAATTTTATGTCAGTGTATGAAAAGGAATGATTAAAGGAGGAGCTCAGAGAATGGGATGAATGAAATTGTGACTACAGAGAAGTTGCTATTATAAGTAATGACAATGCTTCACTCAGTCCTTCTGGAAGTGTGGTCCCTGTGCTAGCAGCATCAGCATCACCTGGGAACTTACTAGAACTGCAAATTCTCAGGTTACACCCCCAGATCTACCAAATCTGAAATTCCAATACCAGCTCTCAGCAATCTCTTATTTTAACACAACTGTAGGCAATTTTGAGGCACACAGTAGTTAGCACAACTGGTCTAGGGTATGTCCTATTCGGTCTTCCTCCCCAGTTCACTGTACAGAGCCCCTAAAACTTGAAATTTCCTGATAGAGATGAGAGGACCATCCTTTACTAGTCATAAGTCCCTTTTAGCCATACCTGAGTTTATGCTATTGACATGACATGAGTGGTAGCTGGAGACCCGTAGAGCTTCAGGGTGGGTGCTGGACACCAGAAAGATGAAGGCCTAACTAGATGGTTGAAACTGTCGGCCCTCTTTGTGCCCCTTTTCACCATACCTGGCCCTGTGTGTCTCTTCTATTTGACTGTTCCTGATTTGTATCAGACAGTAACTGTAAGCAAAGTGCTTTCTTGGGTTCTGTGAGCCGTCTTAGCAAATTATAGAACCTGGGGAAGGAATCCATGGAAGTCCTAATTTATAGCCAGTTGGTCAGGAGTATGGGAGGCCCACAACTCGTCTCTAACGGTGGGGGGGCAGTCTTGTGGGCCTTAACCCTGAACTTGTGGGATCTGATGCTATCTCCAGATAGACAGTCTCAGGATTGAATTGAATTGTAGGACACCAGTTGGTGTCCTGTGAGTTGAAGAATTGATTGGGGTGAGACTAAATCCACAAATTTGATCTCAGAAGTTTGAGTAGAAGCAATTCTATTGGAAAACATTGTCATTAGATCGAAGGTGTTCATAGAACCGAGAGATCAAGATGACAAAAAGTCATCTGTGATGACACATTGTTGACATAAACTAGAATTGAGACAAGAGTATTTCAAAGAGAGTTACATTGAGCCAGGGATAAAAATAGTCAATCAATTGATTAATTAGAATTTAGTAAATGCTATTTTTTAAAAAATTAATCTTTACTTAATTAATGGAGATACTTAATTATCTCCATTTTGACTTTAAATTTGTAACTAAAAAGTTGCTATTTTATCTATTTCTCATAAATGGAAATTGAAAAACAATAGCAAAATGCTTCGACAGAAAATCTGCACTTTTTATTCCCAAGAGGAAGAATGGCCAACTACCTTAAGCACAAAGTTAGAAAAACTTTCATAATTTTTTAAGTTGCCATATGTTATAGCTTTGAACAAGTTGAATTGTCAACTAGACTGCCCAGGGAATCGAGCCATCTAATATAATCTCCTTACTATTTAGATAAGATATTTGTTGTTGAAAATCTTAATATTTTTTAACAATCTTGTTTTCAGAGACTGATGTTAATGATTTGTGAAACTCATTAAATGCAGTTGTGCATCTGATTTGAAAATCACGAGGGAGATTTTTGGTCAGATATGCATAGCAAATCTATGTCACTAGACATATATTCCTACTACCCATGTCACAACCTTTATGTCTACTCTTGAACTGAGCTTTTGCTACATGTTTTATTTTTGAGGTTTAAGAATCATTCATTTATCTGATGGAAAATTGTGTTTCTCTTGTTAGAATAGAGCCCAATTTATCTTTTCTATCTTTCGTGGAGATATGAAAGGATGTGAATTTGGAATCAGACAAACCTGAGTTCCACCACGCTTTCTTCTTCTTGCAAGCCATGAAATCCACAGTGGGTTAATGGACATTACAAAACCTCTGGTCCCACCTTCTTAAGATGGAAAAGATAATACTAATTGAAAGAATGAATGTGATAATGAGAAGAAATGGTATCAATAAAGTTTCTGGAACACAGTAAGTTCTAACAAATGCTAGTTCTTTTCTTTTATTTTTCAAAATCTAAATAGAAGCCAGTTGGTAATTCCAAGATAGTAGTATGAAGACAAAAAGTTTGTTAATTGACCTTCAACCACTGAGACCTTACCTTATAGGAAGCAAAATGAACAAATATTTTCTCCCTTCTAAAACTGTACACCCTCTGAGACAGAGAGACAGTGTTCCAATCAAGACAGTGACAGTATTCTGTGCACACATAGGAAGGGAAGAAGAATAAGAGTGAACCTTTAAAAAGACAATTTTAGATTGTGTTTTATTATCAGGCACTCTATTTTTATTGGCAATAATATTTTTTAGAGCTTACGGCATACAAAATAGACCTTAAATTTTCTCACTGCTGAGAAATTTTTATAAGGGTGCTTCATTTTCTTCTATGGCAAATCTAGGGACCAATAAAATAGCTTTGATAATTCACTTATTACATTCTTTCCTAACTAAACTATTTACATTATAAACTTTGTCAATATGCTATGCTTTTGCATTAATAATTCTCATGTGTCTCATTTGTGAATACATGAAAACTAGTTGTACAATAAGGAAAATGTAATTTTGAAACATCTTCAAAAACAGTTGCATAATTTAACAAATGTTTATAAATTTTCATCCTTACCCTAAAAGCATAGATATCCTAAATGTGATTGAAGGTAAAATGATTTCTTTCAAGAACTGGATTTCTCACCATGAGTTATTTTATCTCCAAACAAACTGTAGTAGTGTTATACAGTGGTTAAAAAATCACTTAAAGTGAGAATAAAGATACAGCTTTTTAACTCTTCATTTTGTGGATGAGACCGGAAAAATTAGACCTTTCTTCTAGAGACAAGTTGGGGTTAGTTGTGTATATAGAGTGTGAATAGTGTCCATATTTTACTCTCATTATTTAAACAGAAACATGCAATTTGCCCTTCAAAAACCTATTACAAATTAGCTGTGTCATTTGTAAGTGTTAAAATTACCTCATTAATGATCACATAGGCTTTTGGCTCATTGTAATCAGATGTTCCTATCAACCAAAGTTGAAAGACAAAGAGTTTGGAGTCTTTAATTCTTGGTAAAATCAGTAGTTCTATTTAGGGCTATATTTGCAAAATACTATTTCTACTCAAGCATATTTTTATTTACAAGGCACTTCACAAGTGTTGACCACAGAGATGTTTCTACCTAGCAGAAGTAATTATAGTTACATATAGCTGTCTAGGAATATCTTAAACATGGGGATTAAAATAACTTTCAAGAACCAGAAGAAATGCTATACCAGGCATTTTTGTACCTGGTGCTCTAGTTCGGTGCGATATTTGTGGCAATTAAAAAACATAAATGGCTTGGATATACAGCTAAGATGTCAAAGGAAAAATATGTAAAGGCATGATTATTTTATAAATATGCCACATATGTGAATTGAGGTACAAAACCTCCAAGTTTAAAATTGTCTTTGTTCGTTTGTATGTTTTGAGACGCAGTGTCACTGTAGCCCAGGTTGGAAGTGGCACGATCTCTGCTCACTGCAGGCTCCACCTCCCGGGTTCACGCCATTCTCCTGCCTGAGCCCCTCAAGTAGCTGGAACTACAGGCGACGCCACCACGCCCAGCTAATTTTTTGTATTTTTAGTGGAGACGGGGTTTCACCGTGTTAGCCAGGATGGTCTCGATCTCCTGACCTCGTGATCCGCCCGCCTGGGCCTCCCAAAGTGCTGGGATTACAGGCGTGAGCCACCGCGCCTGCCCTAAAATTGTCTTTTTAAAAAAGAAATCAAAACAGACAAGTGGGCAATGAGTTATGGATACTATTATAGGGTACCCCGATAACCTAGTAACAAGGAGACTTTTGGTACCGAAAATTCCAATTAACCACATGCCTCCATTAAGGCCATGGTCACTGCCAATTTTTACTCGCAAAGGCTGGAGCTAGAGTTATATGGAATTCCATACGTATCTAAACCATAGATTTATCAATTATTACTTAAACACAACTTGGAGGACACTCTCCAGAATTTTAGGGCTTGGCCTTATTCGGGAGAAACATACACTGGAATAGGCAGTTGGATTTTAAATTCAATCTTAAATCTCTTGAAAATGATGCATTTTTTTCTGAGAGATGAGAAATTGTTCAACTCTCTTGGCTTATTTTAGATTTGATATTATACAGCTCGAACACCATGGAGATTTACTAATCTAAATGAACACATACCAAATTAGTCTTTGCTCCAGTCTTAAAATCTGAGATTAATTCTGGCAGCTGAAGAAATTTTCCAGGGTTAGGAGTATGCTTCAATGCTGGTGACCAGTACTACTTTCTGGTAAACTATAGATGACATGTGCCTTTTCACTGCCTAAACTCACTTTGTAGAACACCGTTAAATGAAAATCATCACCAGAACTTTGGGAGGCTACGACGGGAAGATCATCGGAGGTCAGGAGTTTGAGACCAGCCTGGCCAACACGATGAAACCCCATCTCTACTGAAAATACAAAAACTTATCCAGGCATGGTGGGATGCACCTGTAATCTCAGCTTCTTGGGAGGCTGAGGCAGGAGAATCGCCTGAACCCAGGATGTGAAGGTTGCAGTGAACAGAGATGTTGCCATTGCACTCCAGCCCTGGGCAACAGAGCAAGACTTCATCTCAAAAACAAAGGAAAAATAAAGAGAGAGAGAAGAAAATTATCAGTGTTCAGTGACTCTTTTTTTTTTTCATGCTGATAAACTATTACGCAGAAAAAGAAATGTATCCATTATGGACAATTAAAAGGGCTATACAACCTCTCTCATTGTATGATTCTGATTTTCTTTCTTTTTCTTTTCTTTTTTTAAGACAGGATCTCACTGTGTTACCCAGGCTGGAGTGCAGTGGCACTATCTTGGCTCACTGCAACCTCAGCCTCCTGGGTTCGAGCGATTCTCCTGCCTTAGCCTCCTGAGTAGCTAGGACTAAAGGCATTAACCACCACACCCAGCTAACTTGTGTATTTTTTTATTACAGGTGGGGTTTTGCCATGTTGGCCAGGCTGGTCTCGAACTCCTGACCTCAAATGATCCTCCCGCCTCAGCCTCCCAAAGTGCTGGCATTACAGGCATAAGCCACCATGCGCGGCCTGATTCTGTTTTTTAACACAATTCTAATTACTTCTCTTTTAATTTTTCAAAATCATAGGTTTTTAATCTGGGAAACCTTTGAGAAAGCATCCAGATACATTTATAAATAGAAAAATAAATTCAGATACATAGAATTAAGTTTATGATTAACTAGTGGGTGGCAATGGAAAAATTTCCAAGTTCCATAAACTGAAGTGAAAGGATCACTTTCCTGAAAATATTACAAGGCTTGATAATTACCTAGATTGTACTAAAACCTACACAATATAGTATATTCTATAGCAGTAATTCATAAAGACAGTTTCACTTACCATGTAGAATTTATACCTACACTGAATTCAAGGAATGCATTACTGGTTATTGGAGTAGGACAATAAACTCCCAGCAGAACTTATTTGCATGAATGCCTATTAAACTATTATCGATGTAGAAATTAAACAATATATTCAGCTATTCAGCCCCAGATGTGTGAGAGACAGAGAAAAACTTCAAAAGAGTTCAGCTACCAAATCCCTTCCTCAATAGCTCTTTGAGTCTCAAGACAGCTTCAACCACACACAGCCTCAGAGTCTTATGGTCCAAACGACATTCGACTGCAGCTCTAAAGTAAGCAAACATTTGAAAAGAAACAATCAAAGATCTATGCGTGTAGTTACGGTCAAGGAGGTCCACCTGCTGGTGGGTGACCATAGCAAGGATAGGGACTAAGCCAAATGACGGCTTTACCAAAACGGAAACAAGAGAAGCCATCGGAAGCAGAGTCCAGGTTATAACAGGAGCCCAGGCACTTGATGTGGGAACCCTACTTGTCTCATTTAGCAGCTAGAGCTTTAACGTCCTATGAGGCAGAGCTAATGCCCTTCATTATTATTTATGTTTTGTAATTGACTGCATAATTTAGAACTATGCCTTGAATTTAATATCTATCTGTTGAATAAATGAATTAATAATGATGAAAATCTGTCCACAGGTTATGTGCAGTACTGAAGAGCGACTTCAGCTATTGAAGTGTCTATCAGAATTCTTACTCTCTAAAAAGCCTCTGGTTAATTACTGATAGAGGTTGCGGACCATTTCACTCTCACAATGTAGGGGAAGCAGGAATATTATCTGGCCTCTTGGCTCCTCTTCCTTTGCCTTCCACAGCTCTCTCTGCTGGTTCACAGAGGCACACTTTGGTGGCTCTCGGTTCATTCTGCAATTCTGCTAGAATCTCGTTCCATCCTCGATTGTAACCAGCTTGTCCTCCACCCAACGCTTATTTACGGAGGGACAGATAGCAAGAAGAAATCGCACTCTGGAATACAAAGTGGGAAGACACACCCCTTGGCCAGAATGCCTGCCTCCTATGTTCATGATGGATATTTCTAATTGATCTCGGCACTCATTTCCATTGAGCCCACGTCCCAAATTGGCCCTGAGTTAGGGAGAGGACTCTAGAGTGGGAAAGGTGTACCCAAAACTTCCCTAATCTGACTATCAAGCGTAAAAAGCTAAACATTCAATTCAACATCCCTTGTTTCTCCAGCTCAGAGTGCCTGATGGTGTGGGAAGCCCCTACTCATAAAAATTCATAGTTGAAGATTGTTGGTAATTTTGCCCAACCTTCTTCTTTCTTTGCCTAGTTACACCTCAAGGCAACCTCCTGGCAGGCCAGCCTTAAGCCCAGCAGTCCAACCATGCCTCTAAGCTGAGTTCGCATCAGAGCCAACTTCAATTATAAGCAACTGAGATGATGCCAGAGGCCAGAATCCCTGAGAACCCAATTGCTGTCATCACCGTGGCTAAAACAAGGCACTTGGCATCTAGAAAAGCTGATCTGTAGGAAATTTCCAACAGAGTTCAATATTTTCTAAGTTTAAAGTAAACCATATCATCAAGGTCAGACACTCGAGATAAAACTAGGCTTGCATTTAAATAGAATAAAAATAGTTGAAGAATACTAAGAGTGGTGACTACTTTTACACAGGAATGTTTTAAATAAATTGTTTTTTTTCTTGTGCCTTTTAAATTTTGTGATTTGTCACTGTGATGCTGACATATTTTTAATGAAGCATGCCTTGTAAAATGACAAGTGAATGAAAAACACACAGTAATATTTACATCAACAAAACTAGAAGAAGACTGTATGTCCCAAGAGTCTCCATCATCCACCCAGTGGCCACTTGACCAAATTTAGATCCAAATACCAAAAAGAAAAGTAAATAAAATTTGTGTTGTATGTCTTACAAGACCAAACCTATAAAATGAGGGGAAACTTCACAATTACTTGTCATTTGCTCTGTGGAGTTGTAACAGATGGATTATAAAGATGATTCCATGATAAACATCGAAATGTGGTTACTACCTTCTGTGCTTTCTCGGTTCATATTTTTATTTTTTTCTTTATAAACAGATAATTCATTCTTATTTATGGCAATGCAAAATTTTCAGATGTATTGAATATGTCATAGTTTTTTTCTATTGTAGGCGTCTCTAAAAAAGGTAGAGAAAACAAACAGAGCAAAGTCTGGTGTGGAAAGGAGAGAGAAATAAAGCTTGTAAAGGAATGAAAATTAGAGCTTTTTGGAGACAAAAATTCTTAGAAGATACGAAAGCTAGTTACTGAATTAGATGAAGGTTCTTTTTCAGTTTTTCCCACTTGTTCATCTCTTAGGCACTTATTCACAGCAGAAAAGAAAGGGTTAAAAAGAAAATACCTCGGTGTGGTGAGACTGTAACTTCATGAAGGCGTCACTGAAGACTCACCTTTCCCAGCATCACTCAGCATGGTATTACACATGTGTGTAATGTAAAGGAAAGTGAATACGCATTCTTGGATGGGAGATCAAATCGTGATTCCAGAATATAATCAGAAGCTGATTCATTATCCTCTCGAGATTTCATAATCTTTGCATCAGGAATTAAAATTCAGAAGAGGGTGAATGTATCTAACCTTTTGAAAGTTAAAAATTAACAGGAGCCTTTCATACAGATAAATTTGCTTTGCCTCATGATCAGCACTAAAGAGCATCATAGATTTAAACCATATTTACACAGTTAAAACAACACAGCCAAATATGAAATATGTTATGTAACATTGTACAAGATGCTTTCCAACATGCAAACTGACCTTTAAAACAATTTTTCATAAAATAACATTTTTAGGTAAGAGAAAAGACATGTGGTTAGGGCAAAATATTTCTGTTCAAATTACAAAATCCTGAATGACAAATCACAGGATAGAAAAAAATTATATTGTACCTGGAATTTGAAGTCTTCAAATTTATTTAGATATATGTATCTATATGTATTAATAGATACATATTTAACTGATTATAAGTTTAGAACATTTATATTTTGAAGATGTCAATTTTTAAAAAAATTATTAATATTTACAGGATTTCTGCAGAGATTTTAAACACATATTTTTCACTAATGTGACGAGTATTTATGTCCCATTTCATTAAAGAGACATTTCAAGATTCTTTTAGAGTGAATTTTTAAAAATTAAGTATCACAATTATTTCTGAAGTACTACCTTAAAAAAAAACAACAACACTTTCCTGGCTTTTCATATAGTTAAACATTTTCATAATGACTAAAAATATAAAAATAAATTAACAACCATAATTAAATTAGAATTCTACTTTTTATATCAGATGAAATACTATATAAAATGTCCAGAAAATCTAGTGTTAATGAGGCTGTGCAGCCTGGACATTTGATGTCCCATCTGTGGGAATGTGAATTAACCCAACCATTCTGAATAATTATTGGCTCTGTGTGTTAACAGCCTAGAGTCCTGAAACAAGGATCTTAATTCTAAAATAAAATCCTATTCTAAGAATATGCCAAGGGTTTATAATCAAGGAAGTGTCAAAGTTATAGAGAAGAAACTTCACCCTAGCATTATATTTGTAATCATCCACATAAACCAGATAGTGTTGAATGAAACTACAGAAAACTAAAGAGCCTAGCGAATATGTTTCTCTTTGTGTACAATTGTAAATGCACACATCTATCCATGTAAAGTTTTATATCTCAGGAGGATAGGTACCAACATGTTAACATGCTGTATCTATAAGATACGAAATTTTACTTTCCTACAATTTCATACATACACACACACTCTCTCTCTCTCACACACACACACACACACATAGGATATATATACACACAAATATATATATAAACATACATATTTATATAGATACACACACACATATATATACACAGATGGTCACCAACTTATAATGGTTCAATTTATGATGTTTTTTAACTTTATGATGAAGCAAAAGTGATAGCTTTGAATAGAATATAACTATTCTGCTTTTCACTTTCAGTACAATATTCAATAAATTACATAAAATATCCAATACTTTATTATAAAGTGGGTTTTGTATTCAATGATTTTGCCCAACTGTCAGCTGATGTAAGTGTTCTGAGCACATTAAAGGTATGCCAGGCTAAGTTGTGATGTTCAGTATGTTAGGCATATTGAATACATTTTAACTACAGTATTTTCAATTTATGATCATCTTATCAAGACAACCCCATTGTACATTGAAAAGCATTTGTATTGCATTAAGCATGTTATATAATATTTTTTATTGAAATTACTGGCAACTTTTGAAAAAATGAAGTAATGTGCTTTGCTATTGGTTAAAATGCTTTTGGCCAGGGGCAGTGGCTCATGCCTGTAATCCAGCACTTTGGGATGCAAAGGCGGGTGCATCACTTGAGGTCAAGAGTTTGAGACCAGCCTGGCAAACATAGTGGAACTCCATCTCTACTAAAAATACAAAAATTATCCAAGTGTGGTGGTTTGCACCTGTAATCCCAGCTACTTGGGAGGCTGAGGTGGGAGAATTGCTTGAATCAGGCAAGCAGAAGTTGCAGTGAGCCAAGATCATGCCATTGCACTCCAGCCTAGGCAACAGAGTAAGATTCTGCCAAAAAAAAAAAAAGGAAGAAAGAAAAGAAAAAAAGTTTTTAGCTTCGAGTAACAGAATAGTCAACTAATTGTAGAAAAAACAAGGAGCAACTTTTACGAAATCGCACAATAAGTAGATGGTATCAATGGTTAGTTAATTCAACATGATCCACGTCTTTGTGATTCTCTTATCTTTCTACCTGTTTTCAAGACGGCTATGGCATTCCCAGCCTTACAGCTTAATGGGACAAAATCCAATGGCAGGAAAGAATAAGTGAGGGCATTTTGGAACTTTAAGGATTGGAAAACAGGGATGCCAAATGTCCAGTAACGTGGGATAACCGCTCCTAATCAAGGATTGCTATATGTCCTGAATGACTTTCTAACGTAATGAAGGTGAATAACCTGCTTCGTTTAATTATACAAACCGAAATGTAACTGCCTAAGCGCCAAGTACTTTTGCATGGTTTTAATGTGCCATGAATTTTGCAGGAATGAAACTACTATGTACATGAGAAAAGATGGTAGAATTTCTCATTTAGATACTCATTTCAGAGTCTCAATAGGAAAAAGAGAACACACTCAAACTAAGATAATTTAACATGGGTTTATTTCCAAAGAGACTACTTATTAAAATGTCAGGGGAGAAGGGTGAAGGAATCACAGAGATCACACCCCACGATAACTCTGGGTTAGTAGCAGCGGGCAGATTTCCGGGGAGCAAACTGCCCTGACCACACAAGGAAACACTGATTTTCTTATGAAAAAGAGAAGTCAAAGAGACCCAGCAGAGAGGGAGTTTAGGCAATAATCCCCAATCCCACTTCCTCCTTCCCTTTAATCTCATGAACATGCATAGAAGGCAATGAGCATGGAAACCTACTGAGATATTCAATATGGACCATTCCACTTGGACAAAAGCCAGTAAATAGGGGAGTATAACAGGGGATAAGGATCAAGCAGAAAGTATCTATCACATTTACCAGCGCAGATCAATCATGTCAACAATAGAAACGGCAGTTTTGGCATTTGGTTATTCAATGAAACAATATCTGTAGCTTTTTATTTACAATGTTTCAAGGTATGGGTGAAGATATGAAAATTTCATTATGTTCTATTGCATTTGATATGTAAATGTTCTGGCACAATTATATACATTTTGGATTATATATTGACAGTAAATTATTTCTCCTTTGTTAGCTGCAGCATAACATTAATATTTTCAACAACTTGAACGCATACATTGTGTTGTCAGTAATAGTTTAGAATAGTGAAGGGGTCTTTGAAGAATTTCTTATGAAGTAGAGGCATTGGGTCAGACAGAGCTGAAAACCATTGGCTTAGATTAATCACTATTTATCCTAGGGCTGAAGAGGGCCAACTGAAGACACAAATGTCCAATCCCTCTATGACCTGGGAGTTCTATGAACCAGAGAAATAGAGACTGGTTCTTAAGGAGGTAATAAGTGTGCCTTCTATGCTTTATAATAATATGCATTGTCTTAAAAATCGAATATTTAAAGTTAATGCCCTCATAATACGCAAAATTTTTAATAAGTCCCTGTGTTCAAGTAGTTGGCAATCAAATTGGTGAAGTATGGTAAGTCTTTTGAAGAGCATTAAACAGCAGAGAATGTAAGAAATTTGTCTCTATAATAGTGTGGGCCTTCTGTGTTTCCTAAGGGCACATTCACATGATCTCATAACTGAGCAGAGAGAAGCCTAAAGGATAGGTTATGGCTTCATTTGTTTGTTTTTGCCAATTAACATACATTTCTGGATTAAAAGTCAACTATCTTTTTCTTGGGAGTCGACTATAGGAGAAGATAGCAAAGAGGCAAGGAAAGTTATAGCAGCTCGACAGCGTTACCCTGGAAATATCCGTATTCTGCGCCGTTATGGCCTACCTTTATCAGTCAGATAACAATGTCCAAGAGGCAAGCTTGGCACCATTGCTCTTAGTGAATCTCTGCTGCCAGCCTTTTATCCTAATGCTCTCAAAAGACCCATTTAATGGACCTTCCTGAAACTGTGCTCTGGATCAATATGAGGCTCATTGATACGGCATTTTTGGAATTCACCATTTGCTTATTTATTAAACCTGGGATAGTTGCCCAACTTCAATCATCTGAAATCCTCTCCATGACTTTCAAAATTACCAACATTGGTTCCAACATCATTCCTAGAGGACATTTCAGTGGAGTATATTCATCTGACATTTGACTGTATTTATAACAGTAAGAATCTATGATGATTCCTCCCAAAATAATCCCACAATGACCCAATTTGGGTCACCTTTGAGGGTCTTATCCTTAATATCAGAGATCTGTTCTATACATTTGAGTCTTAAAAACAATTACTAGCTTCTCTCTGAATTTAACTGAAGTTCCTTACTTTTCTTCAGCCTATTACCCAAATTACATAATGTATTGAAGGATAAAAACTGTCCAAATTTCTGACTACATTTAGTTAAAAATGGGAATATGACTTTTTCGAACTTGGCAAAGATTATGTTTTTTTCATGAAGAAATATAGGCATATTTAAACACTCAGGATCTGAGAGTTTGAAATACATGAAACTTAGCTAGGGGTCTTTAAGTAGTTTTCGTTTCTAAATTATAGTACATACCATTGGATGCTACAGAAGAAAAGACAATGATTACTCATAACCATTGCCTTTATGATATCCTTCCAAAGGAAACCAAGTGTCCCTGTGCTTGGACTCACACAGCAGGAATGTTTACCTTGTTTTGATGTCACTAACAAACACTTGGGCCTAGTCATTGAATTCTAATGCATTTAAGCCATCCTGAGGGTAGAGCCCCAGAGAAAAGTACAAATGGAAAATTCATTGATTTTTGGTTTTGCTTTCCTATGGATTAAATTTAACACTTTCTTATAAATCTCTTCCTTTGCAGATCATATGTGATAAATAGTTATCCAACTTTCTAGACGTCCACCCAGAGCTACTTCCATATGAAGAGGTGGAAACGGATTCTGTGCATGACACTGGTTAGGCTCGGGCACTGTTTTTTTAAAGGAGATTTTTTAAAATTTGTTTGTTTTCCTTGTACACATAGCCATAATATTGTGTTGCTGACTGCCCTCTGGGAACGAAGTCATACCAATCACAAATACATTGCCTAAAGCGGGAGGCTTATTACTCTGCTGTGAATTCCATCTCCTATTATGTTTTAAAGATGCTACAAACTTGAGACATGACTATGTAGATGACATTCCCAGCAAATCCCCAAATAACACTTCACGAGATTTCAAATACCAGGATTATGAAACAGTGAGAGATATAAAGAAATAAAGAAAAGCACAGTATAGGTGTAGAAGGCATTAAAACATAAATTTTATAATTATGAAAGCATATAAGGAACAAGTTTTATTCTAAATAGCAATTAAATCAGAACTACCATACAGGGAATAAAAGTGAATATTAAACCATTGCACCGACAATCACAGAGCCCTTTTTCTGCTGCGTGATAGAATTTAGTGTTTACTAAGGAAGAAAAAAATGCAAGATATCTTAAATTTGGTACCTTCCAACAAATTTAAGAAATGTGTACACTCTCGAGGAGGCTTAAGAAGTCTCTGACTAAAGCACTGGAAAAGAAAAGCAGTGAAAAGCAAAATAACTATTACTCAACAATAACAACATTTATTACTATTATACTAATATAAACACACTATTAAGCATCAACATTTCAGTTACTCACTGAGCCCAAATTCGTTTTTCATGAACCATTCACAACACTGATAACCTATTGAAAAATGATTGAAAACAAAATAGCTTATTGCTTTCCAAGTCCTTTTAAAGCCTTCTCATGTGTCATTTCATATAATCCTTACAACGAATCTAAGAGGTATATACTGACTTTATCTCTGCACAGAAAAGAAAACTGAGTCATATTCAGAATAAGTTGCAAAGTTCCCCAGATAATCAGTGTCATAGGTGAAATTTGATGTCACAGTGTAGTCGAGTGTAATTTAGGGAAGCAGTACAAATGATGGTTGAAAGCACAAGCTCTGGGGTAAGTAGCCTGAAGTCAAAATCTAGTTCATATCCTTAGTGGCTGTGTGATCTTGGGAAATTTCCCTTAACTCTCTGTGTCTTGGTTTTATCGTTTCATCCATTTTTGCCTCTCATATAAGCTGGTGAGCATCACACTAGTTTATGCTTCTAGGACACTTAAAACTACCTGGCTCTTGATATATTTTAACCATTTTGTATCATTTTCTTCACCTTGAGTATTTCATGGCCAGATGGAAATCAATGTCAATATGAAAAAATGTTCGTAATTCAACAGGAAGAAATACAAAACCTTATAAACAACTTTGTTTTCCTGGCAAGTATATTTGGAAGCTATGTTCAATTGAGAAGGGGAAGGGAAAGCCTCTAAGGGCATCGATTAATCAATGACCGGAAGCTGATGAGACTTGTCTGGAATTTTCTGGAGACTCTGAGACTTAAAATTGTGACAAAGATAAGGAGATGAATTGAGTATCGTGGAAGAGACATTTTCTGAAGTCAGCAGAGAAAGGACAGACAAATATGGTAAGGGGAAAATGGTATTAAGTAATAATATCTATGAAGTGCTTTCGAAAGTATGACACATGTAAATTGTGTTAAATGTAAACTATCATGATTATATCATTACTGTCTGACGGATACAACTATTCCCACTTCAGTTAGCCACATAAGATCAATTTTCCTATACCTTAGAGAATACCAGTAACCTCCAGTTCAGAGACAGCATAAATATCTATCCACAGCTGAGCAGACACATACAGCTAGCTACCAGATGAAATGGGCTTTATCTTCAAATACTATTGTTTTCCATTTTTTAGTTGTGGCAAAATACGCTCAACAATTTGCATCTTAACCACTGTTAAGTATACAATTCAGGGTTATTAAATGTATTCACAATGTTGTGCAAGCATCACCACCACCCATCTCCATAATTCTTTTTGTCTTGTAAAATTGAAATCCTGTACCCATTAAACAGTGACTCCCCATTCCCCGCCCTCCCAGGGCAACTACAGCTTTACTTTCTGTCTTGATGAATCATACAATATCAAATGCAATTTTTAAGATATTTAAAATCTTTTGTCTGGAAGCAAAGTGGAAGCTAACATCAATGGCTATGCCTTCAGTGAGTTCTCAGACCACAGTACAATGTAGTTACCTATTTATCTTTTATTACATTCTAGACCTATTCTTTCTTCCTGGCAAAAACATATCTTCTTTGTAGATTATGGCATTTACCTCCATCTCCACACCTTTTGGCATCTCTCAGGTACAGATCATCAGCCTCTTGCTTAGTCTTCCATTTAATGACAATTTCTGTTTAGTATACAACAGCCCTTCTCCCTGCAACGCAATTTCTTCACTCTGAAAAGCTCTGACTCTGGCTACTGGTCTCTGTTATGTACTCATTCCTAGAGCCATGTCTTCAAATATTTCTCAGAACTTCTTCACATCTAAAAATCTAGGATTGAATTATTGCTGTCTGACTATATTCTTCTGGTATTTCAAGTGTCCTGTATAACTTCTTCATCTGCCCTTGCTTTTCTTCTACATCAAGATATCAAGTTCATGGACTTCCCAATTCATCATTTTAAAAATTTATTTCAAGCCTTTATGAGTCACTACAATACACATATGTTCTCAAGAATTATGGCCCTAAAATTTGTATGTGGGAACAGTTCCTGTGTCAGGCATTATGGACATAAGAGTAAATAAATTCTAGCCCCTGCCTACAAGAAGCTAATTCCCAGCCTAAGACAGACTGCAAGCAACTAATACGCAGAGTGGTGAGTCTAAGGAAACTGATTAGGATGAACCTAATTCAAGCTGGGAATATCAGAAGAAAAACTTTTTGAAAGTCATGAAACATGAGCTATGCCTAAAAGAATAAAAAGTATACAGAGAAATAAGAAGAAATAAATTAGGGAATGAGATGAGTACAATAGTAGAAAAAGGAAATCTCTTTAGGTCAAGGGAGCTTAGAGATGAAACAGGGTGTGAGAGTACATAGGGAAGCTCATAACCTCAGTGTGGTTGGAGAAAACAGGCTGAAAGGAGAAACGGGAGAAAGTTACAAAGGGAATCAAATGTGTTAGTAGTTGAGGGAAAAGCAAATATTGAATACGACCCACAGATCTTGGATAACCCAGTGTTTGGTAGTAACTTACATGAAAGGTTTTGACAAAATAGCGGGAGAGATGGAGAAAATAATAAGTAAGTTTTATATTTCCTCAGTAGAAACAAACAAAAAAAAAACGTGTAATCACAACCTGATCTTTTAACTGGCCTCCACTTATCTTGCTGCCTGGATTGGCATACATATTCGGCTGCCTGAAAACTGCCCAACACGTTTGAAAGGTTGTTTCTCACTATTACACCCGGGCATTCCTGCTTCACCAGCTGAGTTGTAAGGGGCCTCCAGGAGGCCTAGATTGTTCTCCTTATCATATACATTATTTTCATTTATCGATTTGCCCAGAACATCTAATGAAATATTATGGACACCGATAACATGAATACAAACATAGTTATAGACACTAAAAAGTAAATTGATGTCTTTTGAAAGGCTGTCATGTCTTAGATGCTAAATTTGGAGTATTTGCTTCTAATAAATAAATAGCTTGCTTTCATCATGCTGGTTTATGAATATAATATAGGGGAGCAGCTTTGATTTTGCCCTTAATCTTAAAAAACAATTAGCGAGGCATGGTGGCAGCACCTGTAGTCCCAGCTACTCAGGAGGCTGAGGCAGGAGAATGGTGTGAATCCGGGAGGTGGAGTTGCTGTGAGCCAAAATCATGCCACTGCACTCCAGCCTCGGCGACAGTGTGAGACTCCATCTCAAAAAAAAAAAAAAAGATCATACAAGGAGTAAATGATGATTTAGCATAAAACACAGTTCATAGGACTCAAACTTTGTTATTTTATGGGATTATACTAACCTGTTACTATTCAAAATTTACCATTTCAAAAGAAGAAATATTGGTCTGGGAAAATTGCCATTGCTTATACAGAAGAATGGAGGAATCATTTTGAGCACAACAATTCTAATGATATTCCTCATCACTGGTTCCAAAACCAAGCCCAAGGAAGGCCTGCATAGGGATAACGTGTAGAACACGCAAAAGAAACACACATCACCAGCTCCTCAACCCAGAGCTCCAAGGGAATGGCCAAGGAAGCTGTATTGTCCTAAGAAATTTGAGAATGTTTTGACTTACATTAAATCCTGCTCAATCATATGTATGTACACAGACACACACACACACACAAACACACACACACACAGACGGTGTCGTCAGTGAAGCCTCTAACAATGCATCTTGACTGGATAGATTCGACAATTAAAATGACTGGAAGAAAATAGGGCTTCATAAGTGGCACTTACTATTCACATAACACATTAAAAGGACATCTCCTAAATGAAATCTTGTCTATGATAAAAAGGCAGACAATCTTGACCCAAGGCTAATTTATAACCGCAGAAATGTTCAAGACAGACCAATGCTTGCTATGTTTAGGAACTGACAAGAAAGAACAGGTCTTTATAATCTACCATTTTGCTTCATTTGATACCAGGTGACCTTCATAATGCAGGCAATAGAGAATTGCAAGATTTGTCGGAGATTTCAGGTCTTTGGAAAGCTATGCCCTTTCACAAGAACAACCGTGGAAACAGGAAGAAAGTCAACTCCCACTTAAGGCAATCAGAATTTACAAATATTCCATCCTTCATTGAAATTTCAATAGGCACTTCAATATTATCTTTAATTAATTCTTTTGTTACAATCATACATCACATAACATTTTGGTCAAGGATGGTGCACACACATGACAGTGGTGCAATAAAATCATAACACTGTATTTTTACTGTACCTCTTCTATGTTTAGACATGTATAGATACACTTACTGTATAGATATAAGTAAGCATATAGATATACTTAACTGTTGTGTTACAATTGCCTACAGTATTCAGTGCAGTAACATGCTGCACAGGTTTGTAGCTTAGGAGGAATAGGCTATACCATATAGCCTAGGTATGTAATCAGCTATAGTATCTAGGTTTGTGTAAGTAAACTCTGTGATGTTCATACAATAATAAAATTGTCCAGCAATGCATTTCTCAGACATATCCCTGTCATTAAGTGACACATGACTATGTTAGTTAACACTGAAGGAACTTCATGGGAAATGCACTCTGCAGCTCCATCATAAAGAGAAACCGTTTATGTCAAAAAACACATAAAAGCATAGTTGCAAGATTACAATTCCTTCCAGATATTTCATTTAGTATCTCCACAGATCACTAACTGCCTGAATAGCATTCTTGAGTCTCCACTGCCTCACATTTGATTTCAGGTCATTCCAACAATTGTCAAAGACGCATCCAACATTAACTTTCCAATTACTGGTTTGGATTGTGTCAACATTGTCATCCTGGGCCACAACAACACAAAAGGCTAACTCGGTGAGGTAACATAGACACTCATCAGTGAGATTTTGCTGACGGGTGGTACCATTTTTTACCAAGATCAAGGGTATTCATACCTTCAGGCATATAGATAACATTGAAAAGGGCAGGTTCGTAGATAAAAAGGCGATGAGGAAGGGTTATTGCAGGATACATGAGCTACGGTGTCTCCTGTTTAACCTGAGTCTGAAGAGATTCAAAGTGCAGGTGCCATGCATGCCTCTTCAATAGTTCCATGTCGATTGATTTTCTGGGCTACACTTCCCAGCATTCAAATTGCTAAATGCATATAAACGACAACTGAATATTTATAACTTGGATTTGTGCTTTTGAGTGACCTTATCTATAGTTATGTGCTTCAGTGATCTAACTTGGGGTTGACTCCAAACTTTGATAAAGTAAAGACCCTGCTTATTCCTTGAGTATTGCTGCACTGACAACTGATTTAGTGAATGCCACTGTGAAAATAATAAACCTCTTGGTGAATATATTGAGACATGTCTTGTAACCTGTACACATCTTAACCAGGGATGTTACTTGATCTTTCTATGTACAGGAGTGTGTGGAGATAGAACAACATACAGGATTGTAATTGTTGCCTGTGAGACTAATAGAAAATTCAAGCTAGTGACGTATGTTTATGCATGGCACACTTCTCAGCAGCAATTTTAGGAAGTTCTACCCACAACCCATATGTCTTTTGATATGTGGGTTACCTTGGAGAGAGAAAAAGAAACTCTGAACACAGGCACGAAATCCTTTAGAATTTTATCTAGAGTTGGACTTGTCCCAAAGCTTTTGTATAAACTTGCTTGATGAGCAACTGTTGTCCACTGGTACCTTCACTGTACAATCCACACACAAACAAACTTCACAACTGGAGTCCTAAATTTGCACTTTGTTTGGTAAAGTTGAATGAAAAATGGTCTTTTAAGCTTATGCTCTCTTATGAGAGCTGTTATTAGATTAATTTTACTCCAAGATATGCCAGTTAGGAAATAACTTCCAATTTAATTTCACCAGCCCCCTGTGGGTGGACTAATTAGTCATACATCACACTTACTTTGGTGGTGAAATGCCTCAAAAGAAGGTCTGCAGAGTGTTGCTCTACCTAGAAGGACATGAATAAAGAGACATAAAAATCATTCATTAAGAAGGAAGAAGACTTTCCTTGCCTAGATTTTCACTTGTAGGATCCAATTAATTTTATCACCTAATATTTTGTCCTGGTGGGCATTCATTTTACAAATTTGTAAGATCAGTAGAAATGGAAACTTTCAGAAATCAAACTGTAAATGTTCGGTAGACGTTGACAGAAATAGCTATTAGGAGCTGTGCTTTTGCCAACTAGACACTCTGAGAAAATCTGTGAAAGGATATTTTCAGGAAGTCATTGAATCCCCTAAAAATCAAGTTTATTGCTCTTACCATAAATATAAATAATTTATTATCAACCACTTTCAATATTCTAATAAGTAACCTTTATTGTTTATTTCATTGGCATGATCTACGTAGACACGTGATTTATCTTCTTTTGCAACAAATTCAGAAAATTTGCTGCCTGGAAAAGCCATGTTTTAAAATTACCACCTGTTTGATGATTTTCTTATAAAAACATTTCTACTTAAGTATCTATCCCTATTTGTCCTTTATTTTCCCTTCCATTCTAGCTCTACCCCTTGTCTCCTTTGTGTGTCTCAGGATAAGTGCCCTATAACATTATGTATTTCTGGAAACCCTTCGATACAAAGTTATTACACGTAAAAAAAAAAAAAGTATGCTTTAGCAAACTCTTTGTTCACAGATTATCTTTGACTACTTGCCTATTAGACAATTTTTGTAGGCTCCATATGCTATTAATTTATATTCACTTTTAGAAGAATTTTCATCAAAAGCAAAAGTCTTATGTAAATTGATTATATGCTACTTGTACTTCTGTGTATATATATACACAGAGCCACATACATATATGTAACTCCGGAGGCCTGCCTGGACTGTTTAATAACTGTCCTGAACAAGAGCAAGAAAAAGCTGGTCAAATTTCAAACAACAGGTTGAACTGGGGAGCTCACATCTTTGCATAAAATAGACACTAGCGGCCTTTAAAAATTAAATATTTCTACTGTTTTAAAAAATTATAGCCATCATAGTATGAGGAAAAAATGTAATAATCCTTTTTAATTCTTGCCATTTTATTAACCACAGAGTCCTTACGCCCTAACTTCATTGGTATCCCCTTGAGATTAAACAGAACACTGAATTTTAAATTCTGAGAAATAAATAATTACACCATTTACTTGAGGCACTCTTTCACCTCTCAAGAACTATTTTGAGAATTCATTAGCTAAATATTGCTACAATGCAGGCTAGTAATAAATGGAAATAACGAGTTCATTCTAAAGTTTAAACTAACGACGGTATGATCTGGAATTTTTTTTAACCTCGAATACATAACTAGCTCTAGAAGTGAAATGAAAGACAAAATCACTTCACATATTAGTAAAAAACAAACAATGTAACTTTATAAGCTACTGCTGTTCTTTTGCTCTTGAGAACCAGTGACATCTCTAATTACGGAACATTATGGAAAGGTTAAAGATGAGAATACATGCAGTCTGTCTACAGGAAACCTCAACTGCTCAGGTTAATGAAATGTCTGCAGAAGTCATATTGATTACCAGGTTCACAGGAAACTAACATTTATTGTATAAATTCCATGGTAAAATGTATTAGGGCTCCAGGCACACAACTGTGCGCCATCTACGTTACTACACAGTGACTACTTCTTTCCGTCTTTATTCATTTCTCTCCTAATGGTCTGTATGTTATTGTTACATAGTTCTAAAAATCTTCCATGAGGCAGAAATTTCATTTAATGATATAGCTTTGAAAATAAAGAAAACCAGTAGAAACTTTCTATTTTCTTATAAAGCAGAATTGTTGAATTTTCGAAGTTTCATTTATGTAGTGTCACAAGGTGACAAACGTATTTCTTTAATGCCCTCTTGTTGTTATTTTTGTGTAACATCAAACAAAGCCGTTTCTTTCATTTGAAGGTGAAAACTGCTCATCAAAATCCAGTTTAAGCTGAGAAACAAAGAACTAAATTTTGCATGAGAGATTATACACTGCATAAGTATAAAACAGGACCAGAAACAATGGTGGGTCAGCAATTTTAAAAAAGATGAACGCAGGTTATCATCAAATCAATTGTTACCAACACACCAATTCCACCTCTAGGCCAGAAAATTAGCCACTTCCCACAGGAAAACAAGAATTGAAGACAAAGTTCACCAGTGAAAGTTGGTTATTTTTTTTTTCCATCCTTGCATCAACTAAAATGATATCTATAGTTCCTCTTAACACTTTTCTTACTTTCAAATATGTGGGTATGCTTAATTAGCTGAGGCCATGTTCCATACGCACATCTGGCTACAAGGGAAACTGGGAATTTGAGCCCCAATCCTAATGTTTGTAGAGTATTTAGAAATTTGAGAATTCCCTCCAAAGAAAGAGTTTTTTAAAACACTGTTAGACAAAAACTTGAATTACAAAATGTGGTAGTAGCTCATGTCTAACTCAAATGCAGGGAAAAAAAAAAACTATAAACTCTAAAAAAAAAAATACATATTTGATGGTAATAAGAAACAGAAAATAGGCAGAAATAGTAGAATATTTGACCACTGATGAAGTTTTTAACCATTGAATAAAGAAAAATTGCAATGATTTAAATTTGCATCAATGCAGCTTCACACCTGATGACACTCCCTGGTCTGTGCAGAATTGCATGTCTACGAGTAAAGCAGTGAGTTTTACTAGCTTGAGGAATAAGAGCACAGAGTTCCAGGCTGACAGAAAAGAAGAACTTGGAAATTTGAGTGACATGGGAGGAAATCTCACACAAGTGAAAGTCACAAAGGAGAATGTCACAGAGTAAAAATCTAAAATCAGCACTTAAACTTCATTCAGATATATGACGGCTGCTACATTTCACATTGATAAAAAGAGACTCCATAGAATCCAGCAGAAAACAACAGCTAAATTGCTAGTACAGAGCAGATATTTCAACCATTGCATATAGCTCAGGAGTAAAAGTTTGGTGTTTGACTACACAAAGAAGACTAATATTAGAAAAGAGTCGCTCTTCAAAGGAAAATAAAAGAACGTATCTCTACAAAATATCATCCACATAATCTAACATATAATTTAACCTGTCTAGACATAGAACCAGGAAAATATGACGCATAAGAAAAAAGTAAACAATGGATTAAGACATTGAAATGGCCCACACGCTGGGATTAGAAGATAAGAAATTTAAAATAAGCTATTGTAAGCATATTCAAGGATTTAAGGAATAGAAGGTCATAAGAGTGAATATATGGAGAATCTCAACAGAGAAGTAAAAACGATAAAGAAATAATGGCACAAATTTTAGAATTGAGGGACAGAATATCTTATATAAAAATGACATCGTACGCACATACCAGTAAATTAAAGATGGCAGAAAAAAACTATCAGTGAACTTAAAAAGAGATCAAGAACAATTTCCCAATACAGTTAAGAACACAGAGGAAGAAAAATAATAAAAATAGGGCCAGTCTAGAACTAATATAATTGGAGTCCTAGAAAGAGTAGAGAAGGAGAAAATGAGACAGAAAAAGCTGTTTGAAAAAGTAAAGACCAAAAGTTTTCCTAATTGTCAGCATATATCAACTTACAGGTTTAAGAAACTCAAAGAACAGAATAAAAACAAAGAACCAAATGCACACATATCATAGTCAAACCGCTGGGCAAAAAAGAGTAAATCTTGGAAGAAGCTAAAGTGAGGGAGAAAAATAATGTACATACATGGAAACAAATAGACAGATGACCTGTCATCAGAAATGACAGTTTAAAAAGCAATGAAACCGTATCTTCAAAATAAAAAAAAAACCTGTCAACTCCAAATTCTATAACTAGAGAAAGTAATTCTTGAGAAAATAAAGATTTTTTCAACTTTTGCTTAAATTAAGCAACTTAATTGAATTTCTCTAAAATTACAGCTTGTATCAACTCTAGAATTTATTGGGCACCTCCTAGGACATAAACACTGGAATTTGGTGAGAGATATCAGGTAGGAAACAGCCTGGCTCTGACATAAATTCAACACACAGAGGGGGACACATGTTATGAGACTGACCTGCCTTCTCCATCTCATAAAAGGGGTTCTTGTTGCTGGTAACACAGATTAAACTATTTCAATTACATTCAAGATAAAAGGATTAGCAATTGTATGGAAGATGAAAAAATCACCCCACAGGAAGACAAAAGTCTCACAAAAGGATATTTAAACTAGCCAACACTTTGAAATTTAGGCAGAGATCGCGCTTTCTGGGTGAACTAAAGTAGCAAGAACAAAGTAGAGGCTCCAATTCTAGGAAAAAGGGGCCCTAATAAGGTTTACGATCCAGAAACTCAAGAAATCCAGACAGAAGGATGCAGTCTCCGCATTCAAGGCAGTAGCAATACCTGGATTACGAAGCCAATCCCCAAAGCAGGAACTCATAAACACAAATTGGATTGAGGAAGAAGCTTGCCCACCAGAAGATTTAGGTTATTACAAGGTAGAATGTGATAGAGAAAACGAGCATGGGGCTGGAAACAAAAGGAGGAAGCCCCATGATTACAACTAGAATATAACTGTCAGAGACGGTGCGGAAACAAGACTGAAGAGAGAACTCCTTAAACCCCACGTGCCTTACATCAGGACTGATCCTGGACACAGGCTGGACAGCATAGCCTGCAAGTGCTGAGGGAGGAGGCGTGGGCTCAGCTGTGACATACAGCTGAAAAGCAGATACGGGTCTGGAAATCGCGCAGAGGGTTTGGGCCTTTGTTGCTCTCTGCCAGCAGCTGCCAGTAGTTCTCACACTTTGGCTGGCATCAAAATCACCTGGGGCAGTAGTGGGGAGGGGGAGAGTGTTGTAAAACCACAAGTGACCAGGCAGAAAACACCTGTATGTTTTCCAATTCAGTAAGTACAGAAATCTTAATTGGAACAAGGTGGAGGTCAGACATTGAGAGTGCTGTGAACTGCTCCAGGGACATAAGCATGATCTTTAGAGAAGTGGCTCTAACCAGTTGAGGGCAACCACTGGACAGAGAGAACTCCAGACCAACCGTACACAGAGACACCATGCAATTACACTTTAGCAACCTCTCCAAATAACATGTCTCTTAGTGAAACTTGGGAGGTTGAAAATTAAAAACATAAAATCCAGTGGCATTTATGTATCCTAGGCACTTACATTTGTCTGGTTCTTCCACTTTGCTTTGCTTGGTTAGAATTTTGGGTAGATAAGAGGTGGATTTACATGTGCTAGTGTGAGAACTTTTATACACTCATTTAGACATTGACCTACTATCTTGATGTTTGAAAGCTACAACCCAAAGAAATTTGTCTTTTTACATAAAACAAATTCAGCCCTTGCCTTCCTTATAGATTATATCTTCCACTAGCAGTAATAAAAAAGTAACAATATGCATAAGTCAAAGTATCTTCTTAGATCCTCTGTAGTGTTTTATTATTTAGTTGTGTGAATTAAAGTAACTCTCAAAATTTCAAGGATGCCTGAGAAGCAATTCATGTTCAAAGGCTGCCCTCTTGTGACAATGTGTTGTATGTTTTACTGTAAAAGTAATCTTATTTCACCTTATAACCTCTACAATCCAATTCATAACAGCATAAAAAGGAAATAAAACCTTACATAATTTTGAATTTTAGAAAGTACCTTGTTTATATGGCTCCTTTAGAGAATGAATAGTCAATATGGTAAATATTCCAGTGAGTTGAAGGTTTGAATCCATCTCACTTAACTAGCTCGATGGATGTATTTCTAAACCTATACAACCCACTCCTCTGCTTCTAAAAAATTAAAGTTAGCTGTAGATTGAGATGTCAGTGACACAGTTTATAGAACATAACTTAGATTGTCATCTATATTACTGTAACTACAAATACCACCCTCAGATGGAAGAATCAGTTTTATCAGTAAACATCTCTAATTGAACTACAAATGGTGTATGTCTTCTGGCTTTTACAAGCTCTTGGTCTAACGCAGGGGATATATGATGTAAAAATTACAAAACAACGCCACGCGCGGTGGCTCACGCCCGTAATCCCAGCACCTTGGGAGGCCGAGGCGGGTGGATCACAAGGTCAGGAGATCGAGACCATCCTGGCTAACACGGTGAAACCCATCTCTACTAAAAATACAAAAATTAGCTGGGTGTGGTGGCGGCGCCTGTAGTCCCAGCTACTCAGAAGGCTGAGGCAGGAGAATCGCTTGAACCCAAGACGCGGAGGTTGCAGTGAGCTGAGATTGCACCACTGCACTCCAGCCTGGTGGCAGAACAAGATTCCATCTCAAAAATAAATAAATAAATAAATAAATAAATAAATAAATATAAAATAACAGTGACTATAATGTTTTGTGATGTTAAACTTTGAGAGCTTTTTTTTTCTTTCTTTTCCCAAGTCCCTTTCCCAGTTCCAGGAGCAGTTATTCTAAGCTCATTGACGTAAAGGAATAGAAAGAAAAGGTTTGGTGGAAAAAATAATAACCTGCTATCATTTCTGTCTTTTGTTTTTTAAAAGTTTGAGCATTTGGGAGAATTCGGAAAGACTGTGCAGTAAGTGCAAAGAAGGAATTCGCTAACAAAAATTATATAGGGTAAAATGAGTTTTTTCCAGGTTAGAAAATACTCACTCCCTACACTCCTACCTTCCTTTCTCATAGTTAAGAAGAGGAGAAAGCAAAGGCCTCTTGGTAGCAGTGGTGACTTAGGCAGTTTCTTAGAAATATTCTAGAAGGCATAGTCATCTTTAAAAAAAATAGCTACAAGGATATGTCTAAGCAGAAGGGACAATGGGCCAAATTACGAGTAGATTTTTGCATTCCAGATATAGTAAGGAAGAAGCAGGAAGCCGGTGGGCCTAAACAGGCCACACAGAAATGGACAAGGAATAGGCCAGCAGCAACTTGTGGGGACAAGATGTCAAGCCCCAAATGTTAAACCCACCATCCATCCTCCAAATTCTGGCTCTGTTTAACAAGGCTGTGGTCTGGCACTAGGTGCCACCTGCTCTGTTTAACAAGGCTGTGGTCTGGCACTAGGTGCCACCTCAGTGACTAAAGCATAATTCCCCGTCTCCTGGGAGTGTTGACAGCTGACTCCTGGCAACAACACTCACAGCAAAGTTCCTTCATCCAAGTTCATGTCCCTTCTCAAGGCATCCCACATCCGAGAACTGCTTGGTACAGAAATATAACGGCCTGGCTTGCTTGCTCCAATTTGAGCTCATTAGGTAAACTCACCAAGATCCCTGTAGAGCGGGCTGCGGCCATGATAGTGATTGCATTGCAGCCAGCTTCCTGCTCTGCCCAATCCTATTGCTTTCACTCTTCGCAGGTGTTGGGAATATCCATTTCAACTTCCTTGCATGCAAATCTCCAACTCCGAGTCGGTTTCCTAGGACACCTGACTGGTGACATCTCTATCACTATCACAGTACTTAGAGGGGAGCATCTTAAAATGATTTAAGGCTAACTGCCCTAAGAGCACAGACAGATGGTGGCTTAAAATAGAATTTAAGTGGCTTTAAAAAAAACATGAAAAAAGTTGACATTGCACGCTCATATGAGCTTATGGATCAAACCATGCATATGATTTCTAAGATCCCTTGTGCAGTATATATTTGCACTGTTTATAAATGACATCCCCTTGAATTGAATTCAGTGCAATTCAAAACAGTAATTTGTGGGAAAAATTAGGTATGCAGATAGGCTAGACTCTACTGAGGCTCACATCATTTGGAGAATAATAGTGAACTGGCTGGTCTATGAGGGAAGAAAACAGTGAATATAGACTACTAGTGAACAAGGTTATTTTCCCATATATATTCAAATTAAGGTGAATTTCTTTACAGAATTATGCCTCAGAAAAAGTATTTCCCTATATATGAATCCTCACAAGTTTTCCCACGATGAGTGCTTTTGTGATTATTTTGAATAACGAAGTAATATTTAAGGAAACTCTCTTGCCCTGAATGTACTTTATGTCAATTGATGTTGCATATAGAGATCATCAGAGTGAAGCTACAAGAAAAGGAGGAATATTACTTAGCAAAGACTTAGAGAATTAGTCCTAATAGTGTGAGATCAAAATTTCAAGTGAGGGAATAAATGCAGCTTTTAATGATTACTTAAATGAAGTTTAACTGTAGCAGAATCTACAAGAAATTGGCAACCTTTGGCTCCGGTAACAGAAACTCAGGATATACGCCTTTCAGGGCTTTTGGATTCTGCATCATATTGAGAGAGACTCCTTTAAACAAGCAATAGGAAACTTCCTGTGACAACATAATAAATTCAAAAAGTTCTGTAACTCAGACAATGTAGATAGAAGTGAGGACTTTGGCCTAGACAGCCCTGTTCATTCTAAAGATGGATTAAACAATGAAAAAGATATTGATATCAAAAATTCAATCTGGAATTTGATTAAAGCATTTCATTAAATGTGATAATTTCTTAGTATATTATCTCACATATGCAATATTCATGTGAAACAAATTAAATACAAGTAAACAATTGACTATATTTTCTGCAGCATAATTTACATATCAATTTCCATATTCAGTTTTGCTCACGTGAAAACTTGGATCTTCTCAAGAAGAAAATTTGTGAAATCTTTAATTCCTCATCCCCAGAAATGTAAATAAGTCAATATCAATACTGTAAGTCAATGATTTGTTCCTAGGAAGACAGTAAAAGTTTTACAAAAATGCTTTAGAGCCCTTCTCATTGTAAACCTAGAAAACAGAGAAAGGCTCTCTGATGGAAAAAGACAGACCTTAGGGAGGAGGACATTGCAATGGGAACATGCCTGAGAAAAGAAACTATGTAGATTCAAATGGTGAAGGAAGACAAGGTCTTTAACAGAAAAACGATCAACCTGGAAGCATGGGGGAGTAGAAACAAATAAAGGAAAAATGAAGAGGCTTATGTAATTGTTTCGATATAGTTATCTTCAACTATACAGATCAACAACAAGGTCGATGTCAGTTGAAGGTTGGGCAGGTGGTTGCTGGATAGATGTCCTCACAGAAGTGTATTTTGTGTAAGATTGCTATGGCCTTTGTGCAAGGTTGTGGTTTTTGTGGTATTTTGTGATAGTTTTTGTTATCAGGCCTAGAAGCATGAGAACCCTCTCTTCAAGGCCTTCTCTGAATCTATTTGTCCAGGTGTTTTCTTTTCCTTTTAAACATTAGTGACAGTTTTGATTCTGATAACTTTCATATCATGATCCCTAATTTCAAAAAAAAATTAAACATGTAATTTGTTAGTGATGTATTTGATAGGCTTGGATTTGTGAGTGACCTCTACTATCTATAGTGGTAGATATATCTGAGCCTGCTTACACCAGACTTCCATCAGATTTTCTCTTCAGTGGAATTGGAAGAGGGGGTTTTGGAGAAGGGGATGAAGGAATTGTGCTGCATCAGAGGTCTCCATCTAACACCACAGGGACGTTTCCTGTGCTCTTGCCAGGCCGTTGTATTAGGCTGATGCAAAAGCAATTTTGCTTTCGTCATTGAAAGTAATGAGACCATGTGACTTACAATGTCTGTGCCATGACCAGCTTCTAATAGCCTCCGAGGACCCCTCTGCCCTGACACATACTGTCCTGGAACCACGTCTGCTCTGTAACACCTGAGGTAGCTGCCACCATGACCAATCCCTTCTCATCTTTACTCTACATGCAGGTAACAGTTATAATTACATCTCTGTGTATTCACAGAACAGTTAGTACATCTAGGACTTCTACAAAATTTCCCTAGCTGATTTTGGTGTTCTGGTGTCCTGGCAGCTCTAGCCATGGAGGGATGATGCTTTATGAGCATTTCTGTTGAGTTTTTTGCTTTTCCTCAGAAAATGATTCCAATTTTCCCACATATGTTTGACAATTTGTTTGAACTCATTTATTCTAAACCCATTATTTTTTGTCTATTATTTAATAGGGAGGGGGGTGAGGGATAAAAGATTACAAATAGGGTGCATACAGCAGGAGGTGTACAGCCACCCTGGGATATGACTCCGAACATCCACGGAGAGGAGAGGCTGCTATTACTCCCAATATCGCAGGGGGTGTACATCCATTCTGTGACATTGTTCTTAATATTCCAAGGCAGAGAGGTTGATATTACTCCCAATATCACAGAAAGTGTACAAACCCGTGTGATATTGTTCCTATTATCCAAAAGAAGACAAGATGATATTACCCCCCATATCGCAGGAGGTGTACACCCACTCTGTGATATTTTTCGTAATATGCAGGGCGGGAGAGGCAGGGGGGCGAGGCGCCCCCCGCGAGGTGGGGCCTGAGAGCCAGCCCCTCTGCCCCCCTGGCTCTTAGGACCCGCGGTGGACTCACAGCCTGTTTACCATATTGTGACTAATATCATCTTCCCCTCTGGAAATTATCAACTATTGCACAGACGGGTGTACACCGGCTTTCTACAGAGGACGTACACCCGTCTGTATTCGAGTAACCTCATCCTCTTCCTCCCTGAAGATTATTAACAGTATCACAGGGGTGTTTCTACTCCCTGCGATATTAATAACAATATCACAGAGTGGGTGAACACAGCCTGCGATGCTGGAATTATTATCATCCTCTCCCCCTCGGGATACTAGGAACAATATCACAAAAGGGGTGGACACTCCCTGCGATATTGGGAGTAACGTCATACGCTTCTTCCGTGAATGTTAGGAGCAATATCACCGGGTGGCTGTACATTCATTGCTATGTTGCAGTCATGTCATACTCTACCCGCTGGATATTAGGATCAGTGTCACAGGGTGAGTGTACACCTACTGCGATATTAAAACTAATATCATGCTCTCCATCCCTGGATATTAGGAACAATATCACAGGCAGGTGTACACCTCCTGCCGTATTAGGAGTCATAATATTGTGAATTATTAAACATCAGTCTCATTAATAACTATCAATGGTAATATTAATTCATAGTATAACGTTATTAATCATTAATGATTATTTTAAAGAGAGGATTATGCATGATTAGAATTATTACTATTAGTGCCATTTTTAATATTAGTTATTAATCTTAATATTTATAATTGTTTTATTACCAACATCGGGAATGAAATCACCCTGTGATATTGTTCTTCATATTATAGGGAGATATTGCTTCTAATATCACAGTGGGTGTACCCCTCGTGTGTATACTCTGTGACAGTGTTTTTTATATCCTAAGGAGGTATTACTCCTAATGTCACAGTGGGTGTTCACCCTGTGTTATCATTCTTATTTGACCTGACTGCCTTTTTTAACCCACACTACAAAAGGAATGGAACAGATACAAAGATATGGAGATTGGACCGTGCTGCCGTGTGGCCGCTGCAGGACACCTTTAATATCCCTGTTTCTCAGGCTGTCGACGAAGGGGTTCAGCATGGGGGTGACCACCGTGTACATCACCGAGGCCACTGCAACCTTTCTGGGGGAAGAGGACACATCTGAACTGAGGTACCCTCCAGCGCCTCTTCCATAAACTCAGCAAACAACTGACAGGTGAGACCCACAGGTGGAGAAGGCTTTATACTTCCCACCTGACGATGAAAGCCTCAGAATGGAGGAAACCATTTTATAGTAAGAGGAAAGGGTCCCCGAGATGGGAAGGAACCCAAATACGGCAGCAGGAAAATACATGATTATGTTATTGGTGAAGGTGTCACAACATGCAAGATGGGGGAGTTGAGAAGGGTCACAGAAGAAATTAGGAATTTCCGCACCCTTGAAGCAGGTCCTTACCAAGGCAATCAAGTTGTGCAGCTGGGAGACTGGGAGACTAGAAGACTGAGAAGAAAAAAAAAAAAAAAAAAAAGACAACCAAACTAGGAAGCCACAGAAACACGGGTTCATGATGGCCGAATGATATAGAGGGTGACAGATGGCTACAAACCGGTCATAGGCCATCACACTCAGGAGCGTGTCTCTCTTCCATGCTTCGAAAAACGGCAAACAGAGACATCTGAGTCAGGCGGCCTGCCTAGGAGATGACTCTGCTGTGAGATTGGATGTCCACAATCGTCTCGGGGACCGTGGTGGAGGTGAAACCCATGTCAGGCGAGGACAGGTTGGAGAGGAAGAAGTACATGGGGGTGTGGAGGTGGGAGTCAGGGCTGATGGCCAGGATGATGAGCAGGTTCCCCAGGACCGTGACCAGGCACATGGACAGCAACAGCCCGGCGAGGGTTGGCTGCAGTTCTGGATCCCCTGAGAGTTCTAGGAGGAGGAATCTAGAGACATCGGTTCGATTCTGTGGGTCTGCATGGTTTGGACACCTTTTGCCTAGAAAAGGGGGTTGAAAAATGGGAAACAAGTAAACCAACACCCGGCATTGTGTCCGCATTTTGGATAGAAGCAATTCACAAATAATGTTTTCAGATTTCAGAGCAATCCACGCTCAGCAATATTTTGCAGTTCTGACAAACTCACTTGTCTTCTAATGCTTTCATCATTGATTTCTGTGTTCTTCACTTCTTGCTGTACACACCTGCCTTAGAGACACTAGATTCAAGCATGTTCCAAGAACCAGATCATCATATATAACAAATGCGTAACTGCTAGAAAATACAGCCTATCTTGTCCGAAGAAAAATACGTAACAAAGCCGTTCTCTTCACTTGAAGAAAAAGGTTATCCTAATTAAAGGAAATTAAGAACTCAAATATTTTATTTTATTCTACTAGATTGATACAAATTCCTTTGATTAAGAACATTTATAGCCGGGCACGGTGGCTCACGCTTGTAATCCCCAGCACTTTGGGAGGCCGAGGAGGGCGGATCACGAGGTCAGGAGATCGAGACCACGGTGAAACCCCGTCTCTACTAAAAAATACAAAAAAATTAGCCGGGCGCGGTGGCGGGCGCCTGTAGTCCCAGCTACTCGGAGGCTGAGGCAGGAGAATGGCGTGAACCCGGGAGGTGGAGCTTGCAGTGAGCCGAGATTGCGCCACTGCACTCCAGCCGGGGCAACAGAGCGAGACTGTGTCTCAAAAAAAAAAAAAAAAAGAACATTTATAAACACTGTATAGCAGCTGAGACCGGGCGGGGCGTGGTGGCTCACGCCTGTAATCGCAGCACTTTGGGAGGCTGAGGAGGACGGATCACCTGAGGTCAGGAGTTCGAGACCAGCCTCAACGTGGGGAAACCCCGTCTCTACTAAAATTACAAAATTAGCCGGGCGTAGTGGTGCATGCCTGTAATCTCAGCTACTCGGGAGGTTGAGGCAGGAGAATTGCTTGTACCTGGGAGGCGGAGGTTGCGGTGAGCCGAGATCAAGCCATTGCACACCATCCTGGGCAACAAGAGCTGAGACCATATCAGCTGGAAATGAAATGAAAGCTGATAGTTCATAAGCAGAAAATAGTTCCACATGCCGGTTAGGTCCTAGTGATTTCATCGTTCTGTTTTCTGACTTTTCACCTTCAGCAGGAGAGTAATTGCTTCCTCAAATCGGTGGGTCTTTTTTGAAAATTCACATCAGCTACAACTCCTGTCTTTAGCTTAGGTGGACTTAGAGTTTTCATCAGAAAGTTCGGCCGGACGCGGTGGCTCACGCCTGTAATCCCAGCACTTTGGAAGGCCGAGGAGGGCGGATCACGGAGTCAGGAGATCCAGACCATCCTGGCCAACATGGTGAAACCCCGCCTCTACTAAAAATACAAAAACGTCTCCCGGTATGGCGGCGGATGCCTGTAGCCCCAACTACTCGGGAGGCTGAGGCAGGAGAATGGCTTGAACCTGGGAGGCAGAGGCTACGGTGAGCCGAGATCACACCACTGCACTCCAGCCTGGGCAACGGGAGCAAAACTCCGTCTCAAAACACAAAAAACCAAAAGAATCAAGTAAGTCAAAGTCGCACTGATGACAGCCAATTGTTGTGAACCAAGGAAGTGTCAATTCAAGAATTAACATAGATTTTGACTTTTGCTACCTCTTCTGTGCCAAGCAAGATACAGGCTCTGGGGAATCAGAAACAAAAGAGACTCACTTGTTCCTCTCACAATACTCAGTACTTACTGAGATAAGGACAGAAGAAAATGTCCTGTCTGGAATGCAGGGAAACCGGAACTTCAGGTCAGGGGATATTTCCGTTGAACTGTATGGAGTTGAAGCTTAAAATAGTAACGAGTGTATGGGAGATTCACTTTGCCTTGACTTTCCGCATCCATCACAGAGAGATCACGCAGCGGGCACCCACGATCGGTTTCATCATCGCTCGCTTCCACTAGATCACCTAGAAATCAGCTCAGATGAGAGTGCTGAGTCTCAGAGGATGGACATCTCACCGCCTGCCATACAGAGAAGTAGAAAGGGTGGTATTCCAAATTCATGGCCAGACTCTAAGTCCCGGGTACTCTACTTCATGGTCTTCCAACTCTCAAAAAGTTGTGGTTTGGGTTTTGTTTTTCTTTTTGCTTTTTTGAGACGGAGTCTCGTTCTGTGGCCCAGGCTGGAGTGCAGTGGAGTGATCTCGGCTCACTGCAGCCTCCGCATCCCAGGTTCAAACTATTCTCCTGCCTCAGCCTGCCGAGCAGCTGAGAGGACAGGCGCCCACCACTACGCCCGGCTACTTTTTTTCTATTTTTAGTAGAGACAGGGTTTCCCCGTGTGGTCCAGGCTGGTCTCGAACACCTGATCTTGTGATTCGCCTGCCTCAGCCTCCCAAAGTGCTGGGATTAGAGGGGTGAGCCACCGCGCCCAGCTTCCAAAAGTTGTAAGCAGAGCTTAGAGGTCTTAACCACGGGCACGTCTGAGGAGCATTTTTTGAAACGCTTTCCAGCTTCCTCAGTAGGAATGGAAGCCAAACTCCGAATCGATGACTCCTTTGAGGCAGTCGAGAGCTGTAAGGAAAGCCAGGAACAGGGGCAAGGGAGAGATGCGTCCCGAATGATCCTGTGCCCATTCTTTCTGGAACCTTTGATGTGATCTCAGCTGCCCTTTCTCTACTTGACACAGTGATTGTGGCACCCACTGGTCTAGCTGTGGTCTACAAGCAACCCCCAAAGGGAAGGGCACAGTGAGCAGGGGCATCGGCCTGAGTGACAAGGATTTGAGAGGGCAGGATGGATGAAGGGAGAGGATCGGCCAAATGCCATGTGTCCGGACTTAGACTGCCTGGTTCAAATTGGACTTCACCCTTTTTGACTTCATGATCTGGTACAAGTCCTATGAAAATGCGTTGCTCCTTCTCTAGTCCATAAAATCATCATGAAATGTGCACTCGTAACTGGGAAACTACGCAGATGAAATGAAACAAGCTTCATAGAGCACAGAGCTCAGAGCCTGGCCTTTAGGAAGCCCTCAGTGAGGGTTCATGATGCCCTGGTGTCTGTCTTCATCCTCTTTATCCTCATCATCACCTTCATCATCTTTGTTGTTCTTAGGGAATAGTTTAGAGGGACTCATTCCCTGCTATCTTGGGTGAGGTGTCTATGAAAAGGACAACTCAGTGGGGGAGGAAGGCAAAAGTTTGAATAAGATTTCTGAGGCCCCCTCACCACAAGCAAGAACAGAAACTCCACAGTCTGCTGAGCTGACAGGTTGCAGCTTGGTCTCCTCCCATCTGCCCACCACACTGTCCTGTTTGCCCTGAGGATGAGGAAACAAAGCGAGGCTCCCGAACGTCCCTCAGCTGAACTGCCCTTCCCCCCTGCCGGGCCATGACCGCGGAGAACAGGTCCACTGCCCTCCCTGCGTGGTGCACGATGGAGGCTCAGACTCCGTCCTCAAGGCTGGCAAGAAGACAGGGTGAGACATGAGCCTCCTGATACAGGTGATGGGTGTGGAGCCCCCAGGACTGGAACCTCAGACTGCAGGGCTGGAGGCACAGACTGAGTATTGACTATTCTATGGCCTGGGGGGCTCAAGGCACAGAGCTCCTCATTAGCCAAAGTCGCCCAAGCTCCCCAATCTCTAAAGATTTCCTCATAAGAATGAAGGAAGAAGAAGAGAAAAGGGAGTGTCCATAGAAGCTTTGGGGCTCTTCCTGTAATCAGGAGGAAGCTTGTGTGTATTCTTCGCTTCTTTCTTTTCTTTCTAAAGATCCAACTGCTTTCATTTTCATCTTTTATTATGGGAAAATATACCACGTATCGATACTAAAAGTTGTAAATAGATATGATTGCATCTAGAATGGCCGGTATAAACATTGACAATTTCCACTATTTTTCAGTTGACAGTTGAATGACATTAAGTACATTCACATTGTTTAGCAACCATCACTGCCGTCATCTCCAGAACAGTTTTATCTTTCAAAATGGAAATGGCACCCATTCACCAAACTCTCCATTCCTCTCTCTCGCCCACCCCGGGGGCCACCATTCTGATTTGCAACTCTATGAGTTTAACTACTCTAGGCACTTGATAGAAGTGGAATCATACCGTGTTGAATTTGTTTTTCTGTTTTGTTTTTCTTTTTTTGGAGACAGAGTCTTTCTCTGTCGCCCAGGCTGTAGTGCAGTGGCGTGATCTCGGCTCACTGCAAACTCCACATCGTGGGTTCGAGCGATTCTTGTGCCCCAGTCTCCCGAGTAGCTGGGATTACAAGCGTGCGCACCCACGCCCAGCTAATTTTTGTATTTTTAACAGAGACGAGCTTTCAGCATATTGGCCAGGCTGCTCTCGAAATCCTGACCTTAAGGGATCCGCCTGCCTCAGCCTCCCGAAGCGCTGGGGTTACAGGTGTGAGCCACTGAGCCTGGTCGTGTTTATCCTTTTGGGATTTCTTTATTTCACTGACGATAATGTCTTCAAAGTTCATCCATGTTGCAGCCTGTGTCAAAAGTGCCTGTCTGGTTTTGTTTTTTGGTTTTGTTTCATTTAGTTTTGTTTTGTGTTTACATGGAGTGTCACTGTCGCACAGGCTGGAGTGCAGTGGCACAATCTGGGCTCACTGCAACCTCCGCTTCCCGGGTTCAAGCGATTCTTGTGCCTCAGCCTCCCGAGTAGCTGGGACTATAGGCACACGCCACCACGCTGGGCTAATTTTTTGCATTGTCTTTTTTTATTTTTTTTGAGACGGAGTCTTGCTCTGTCCCCCAGGCTGGAGTGCAGTGGCGCGATCTCGGCTCACCGCAAGCTCCGCCTCCTGGGTTCAGGCCATTCTCCTGCCTCAGCCTCTCCGAGTAGCTGGGACTACAGGCGCCTACCACCATGCCCGGCTAGTTTTTTGTATTTTTAGTAGCGACGGGGTTTCACCGTGTTAGCCAGGATGGTCTCGATCTCCTGACCTCATGATCTGTCTGCCTCTGCCTCCCAAAGTGCTAGGATTACAGGCATGAGCCACCGCGCCCGGCCAGTAATATTTTGGGTAAGAATGTAGCACAAGGAAAAGGAAAGTCAGTGACAGAGTAGTGACAGCTTATCTCTAAATGCTAATTACTTATATTGATCCTCTTTGTTTTCTCAACTTAAACAAAATAAAGTGCATGCGAACCTTCAAAACAACACATGATAGAAGGGAATGGATTCACAAATGACAATAGCTGTGTTTACCTGGACACCTAGTTAATTCACTAGTTTAACAATATTGGCCAGTCTGTAATGTACATCCCAATAAACTGGCCAACAAAAGGATTGCCTTAGCATTATGCAAATATAACTAAAGTATAAGTTTAAGGGCTTCCATAAATGAATCAGATAGGCATTTATGTATTATCAGGTATAAAAGGAATTTGTTCAAGCTAGGAGATATTCAAACAATGATAAAAATCATCTATGACCAGCCACCTGGGAACTATACTTCTGTAGTTTAAGGCCATAAGATGCCTCATTGCTTTGACCTTGCTAAGTATAAACAGGACTGTGGAATAAGTTGCTGGTGATAAAAATGTCTGTGGTCACATTGCTGTTTTATTTATTATGCAGTGTAAGATATCTACTGTGGATTTCTAAGAGACTCAAGTCCACAAATATATTTCTCCTGACAGTTCCTGACATTGCACAGAATGGCACAGGTAACACAGACCAACACAAAAAAAGAATAAGTCTCCGAAAACATTTTCTTCACATGTAGTTTAGGACAAAAGTATTGCAGAATAAAATTTATGGTTTTAGAAAAAACAGCAACAAAAATTTGAATGAAAGACAAACTTTTGCTTTTTTGAACTTTTGGAAGACAAAATTATGACTCTAGTGTTTCATTCCTTCTTTCCTTGCCATTCAAATTTCTACTAAAGTGTAAGATATATCATAAGATTTGATAATATACACTGCAATGCCCATTGAGCAGATGGCCGTCCCAGAAATAAGACAAAGGCCATTAGTATAGCAAGGAAGACGTATGTTTAATATCTTTAGTCTGACATTCACTCATCCTTCATTTACATATGCTTACTCTCTTAATTTTCTACAAGTTGTAGCTTATACTCACAGAGTTTTAAAAAAATCATGAGAGCCCTCTTATTTTCTGTATCTACAATTCTAGGTTATATATAAACCTAAGTATACGGTCCATAGGGCTATATAAAGAATTTACTTGAATTTGAAATCTTGATTTTGTGAAAGAAACAAACGTCTTGAGATTTTGTTAAAATAATTCTGGCAAGTCTTGGCGCAAAGTTACACTGAGAGGGAATCTGTTTCCTTTGAAAACAAAAGTATAGTCAATATTTCTATAAAATGTGAGTATGAAATAGAATATAGTGTTATTAAACCATATTAACATTTCATTGGCAGAGATTTCACTTTGTTAAAGGCTGTATAAGAACAGCTTAATCTCACAACCCAGAAGTTTTTACTGCCATTGTTGTTTCTTTATTTTTGGCTAAATTGTAATTTTTAAATGAGTATACAGAAACACAATGCTATATATTGAATGACTTTAAGTGAATAAATATCCGTGCTATTCATCAGGGTAAGTGATCTAGTGACCAGAATGAAAAGGACATATGTTGCTAGCCCCTAGCACAGTATGCCTCAGCACAGAGGTTTCTTGGGTTACTGCTAGAGAGTGATTCCAATTCTTGGCAGTCTGGTCCCATACATTATATACATTCCAACTCCTGCATCTGTTTAGGTGAGCTGTTGGCTAAATGGATGTGTAATGAAATTAAACAATATTTTTAAAGGTGATTTTTAGGATGGGTTATCCCCCCTCTTTTTCTCCTCGTTTCCTTGCAATCCGCCCTTTACTCATTCTTTTTATGCATATTTTAGAGAGCCTGAATATGCTAGGAACAGGGTTTCAGTCTGTTAAGAATTCACAACCTTGTGGAGTTGAGATACAATTAATAAAAAATTCTAGTATAATGAGGTAAGTATTATGATACCATCAAGGCACAGAGGAGAAACACCTACTCTGTTTTGTGAGGTTTAGGGAAAGCAATTTAGAGATTATACCTAACACAAACACACAGATATTTGCATAGTATGTGAGCACACATAAAAAAAAAGTTATTTACATCCCAGAAATAAGACAGTAGGGACTCAGTGTGAGCTGATATGCCTGTCTCCACTATAATGAAAGAAATATAATGTCTCAAGGGTGAGTTGACATTTGCAAACTACCTGATTTTTCTAGAAGAATGATGCCACATAATTTAAAAATATTAAGGCTTTTCTAATCTCCAATGTATTTTCAATGGCTAACATAGTTAAAACCAAAGGGAAACTTTTTTTTTTTTTTTTTTTTTTTTTTTTTTTTTTTTTTTTTTTGAGACGGAGTCTCGCTCTTTCACCCAGGCTGGAGTGTAGTGGCACGATCTCGGCTCACTGCAAGCTCCGCCTCCCGGGTTCACGCCATTCTCCTGCCTCAGCCTCTCCGAGTAGCTGGGACTACAGGCGTCCGCCACCACGCCCGGCTAATTTTTTTGTATTTTTAGTAGAGACGGGGTTTCACCTTGGTCTCGATCTCCTGACCTCGTGATCCGCCCGCCTCGGCCTCCCAAAGTGCTGGGATTACAAGCGTGAGCCACCGCGCCCGGCCAAAGGGAAACTTTTATTATGTACATAATCGAATGCAAAATGTGTCAGGCTAGTTTAAAAAATATGAATGTCAGTCCTGGCTTGGCAGTTTAATACCTATTTGGTTTTTGACCAAGTCATTTAACTTAATTAAACCTCAGTTTCTTCTCTGGAAACAAGAGAAGGTCAAGCAAGATAGTTTTAACATTTCTTTCCAAATTTATATATCTGACTTTTCTAAAAATCTGATTTACACTAACAGTTAAAATAAATTGTCTTAAGACATAGTTTTTAAGTTCCCACTCCTAGGAAGTGCTTATAAATTAGTTTTTGCTCTTGCTCCCTGTAAAATTTGTCCTTGTCCTGCTCGTCACATATAGTCCCCACTACACCAGCGAAGACTCGTCAGACTGGTTCTGTTGAGATCATCAGTGACTTATTTCCTCACTTCAATTCAGCCCACAAAGTCACTGATAGAGCTGGATGCACACACTTGGATGTAGACCTCAATCTTCGCAGGACTCTTCATTGCTGGTCAGCAATGATGTATCGGTGAGTTTCTTTTTCTTTCTAGAAGTCTTAAGGTAACTTTTAGTTTAAAACAGCATGAGCCACACCAAGGAATGTGTAGATCTACAGTTTATTATTTTTTTAAATATAGAAACATATTTTTGAGATTTTACATAGAATTATGTCAAGAAAAAGACTTCTATTCTTTCTGCATTAGTGTTTCCTGTCCTCTCGTGTTGTATCCCAGTGTTTTCCTGTTACTTTTAGAAGGTTTCTACACAATGTAAAGGTACATGGTGTTTGACGGCTGTCTTTTAGTTCTTTTGCCCATATGTTTCAAGAAAGATATAACATATTTTTAGGTTGGGCTTTGTTTGTCTTATTGAGAAATACTTTTATTTTAGAAAGTGTACATGAAAAAAAGTCTGAAATAATGCAGATAAAATATGTTTATTTCTGTAAGTAGTTAAAAATTCAAAAATTCTAGATGTCTTGAAAGAATCAGAAACAACTGAAGAAAATAATATGACTAAATTATTATAGCCTGACTTAAAAAATAAATCCACTGATACGCCTGGTCATAGTCAACTTCTCCAAAGATAAGTCATGATCTTTATGAGGTTTTCTTTCAAAGTTAGGAACTAATCAGTAACAAGGTTTTGGGGTACTAGTTTTGTCTTTGAAAATAATTTTATCTTCTGATGGAAGTTTCTTTTCTCTCATTCACATATTGACCTATCATTTTTTATTAGTTTTTACTTTGAGAACAGTTTGAAAATGTTAAACTTTGAATGAAATCTGTGGTCTTCATTTAACATGGAAAAACAGGTTATTTCATCAGTTGAAAGTTCTACATACTTGTTATTAGAAGTTTAATACTCTTCTGTACATATCCATGAAGCAACTGAAAGCTACAGATACTAAAAATTTTGTCAGGCTTATTAAGGCTCCCTGCCTTTCGCAAGTATTTCTTTACGACCAATGATGGTTTTGTACCCTATTCTCTTTTTCTCATTAACTTTACTATAGAAAACAGTGCTTCAAGAAAGCTTCCAATAAACTTAACATACTAAATAGATTCCAAGCCTTATCTATGGTATATGTCAGATATTTGGAATTTGGTTATAAATGTGTAGAAGAGGTATAATGTGGGAATACTGGAGTCAACTTTTCTGAGTGTAGTGTCTAATTTGAAGCAAAAGATGTGCCTATTTTTAAAATTCCTGCTGCAGAATAGATGCAAGTAATCTCTCAAGGAAAAAAACAAAATCCAAAACTAAACATCCAACAAACAAATACATCTTTCTGATCTGAAGATTGTATAACAGATGAAGCACATCTATGTTTGAGTGGGTCTAGATGAGATAAAATGTTAAGAGCATGTACTAGAGCAAAAAGGGATTAAGTTTATTATTGAAATTTGCTGTCGTAAATGTTCCAACAGGAGTGTTATCGAGGAAGAGGGATAATTGAAATCCTAGGATATAAGCAGACAATTTCTTTTTAAGGTCATTTGTTTTAACTCAGAAAGAATATAAGAAACAAGTGGGGAATTTTATTAAATAGTCAGATTTTGGATCGCCTTCTCCCTGACTCTACCTGAATAAGAATCAATTTTTTTTTTTTTTTTTTAGAATTTAAGGGCAGGAAAAAATTTAAACTGGGTAAACATTATTCTTCTTGTACTGCCATTTTCTCCAAACTCTTATTTTGGACTATTCTTTGAGCATGAAGAGATCAACACATGAATTTTATAAACACACAACAGAAAGTTAAAGAAAACTTTATCAGGCATAAGCTTATAGAAAACAGATTTGGGAAGAGAAGAACCTATCCATTAAATATACTTATTGGTGATAGGGGTGTATACTAACTATATTTATCAGCAACCACTGAGAAGTAAAAATAAGCAGACTGAATTTATAGGCATTGACATTCACACATATTGAGATGGCTGAAGGTGAAATGAGTAATATTCAAATGAGACAAAATGGACAACTTTAATTTTTACTTAATAGGGTAAGCACTGTCTCTAAAAGTGTGGTCCATAGACCCATGCATTACAGAGCTTATTAAAAATAGGAAAGTCCATCTCTCATCCCAGAAATTCTAATGAATCTCTGGTTGAGACATGGAAATCATATTTAAAACATTTACACAGTGTAATTCTTATTTCCCCTAAAGTTTGACAAGCACTAATAGTGTAAAGACATAGAAAAAGCAAAAGAAATGTGTAAGTCTGAAAGAAATTAAACCATAAATGAAATAGGCCAGTTGTTAAAGGTATTCTTTGTTTTATTTAAATTGGTGTAATTACATCTTAATGGGAGGTGCTTTTTCCCAGTCACCTTTCCCTTCAAGGGAGAAAAGTACTCATTTATGCAACATGGTGATGATTAAGAAAGAGAGGATAATTTCAGGAAGGATGGGAAACTGAGAGGGGAGAACATAGACATTTTTTGGTTAATTTGTGTCTGATAAGGAGGATGACTTTATTTGGATCATAAAAATCTATTTGTTTACAGGAAAAACCATGGTATAAAATTAATCTAGCAGTGTTACCCTGTGACAGTCAGTAGGGATACTGAAGGGAAACTCCTTTGAGACTTAGGCCCAGAGGTGCTATGTGATTGTTCTGTAAGTATTTAACATGTGCTCATACTTCTCCTTCAACTAGGATCAGCCCTGATCCGTATAACAACTTCTAGTGTGTTCTCATTGCATACTGAGTCCTGTGTGGAAGAGACTATCTGTTGAGCATCTACTATATATTGTGTATCTTATAAAATGCAATTTCATTAAATTTTGATAATGCTTTGATAAGTAGTTATTGCTTTCATTCCTTTTAAAAGATGAAATACCTGTGGCTCAGATTGTCTAGGCGGTTAGTAAGTGTTGAATCTAGAATCTAACCGTGATCTTTCTGATTTTAAAATCTATACTTTTTTCCCTATAACATATTGTCTACCATGTGTAGGAAGCTAAAAGTAGAATCTTTGGAAAGTTTACAGAGAAAATAGATGGCAACAGAGAAATAGAAAATAAACCCACACATGGAGAAAATGTCGGTGCATAGATTTAAAAAACCAGAAGATGTAAAGACTAATATGAAATCATGCACATTTATGCTGAGGAAAGAAGTGTGGAGGTATAATTTTACTTTCATTTATAAGTTTTAAAAACATTTTGAAAAATGCACTGCCTGCCCTAATGCAACCGACTTTGTATTTAAACTAATTAAGCAGTGATTCATCTTTTCTGCACTGTTTCAAAGGTGATCAGCCTATAGCACTTTAACTACATCATCTCTGTTTTCTAAAAAGGATTACATTTGCTATATTGTGAAAATCATGTGTATCTTAGGGCAACATTTCATGTAACTAATTCACTGGTCTGCAGTAGCTGTCTGCTTAATGAATCTTTGTTGTTCTGTCATTGTCTGCTTTCCTCCAAAAATATGTCATTGCTTCAACTTAAAGAGAAAATAAATAGAAACAATCCAGAAAAATATGAAAAATAGCAATATCGTGTGTTTCCGTATTAGCACTGAGATTTACAAGTATGCCTGATGGTTTTAGTGCTTGTGAATAAGGTAGATTGAACAGTCGTGAAGCAGGTCTTCTGGAAGGGTAAGAGGTGAAATGGGTTCTCTGGCTTGTTTTATGGCTCTCCCACAGTTAGAGTTTAGAGAAACTGCACAGAGAAGTTCTTCAAGTGCACTCCTTTGGATCTGCTCTCATTGAAGACAATAGATAAGAACTGTGAAGAATACTTTCACATTTTCAGGTTTTAATAGGTTTAAAATGACTGGATTAGAGAGAAGGAAGGTTTTAAGAGGTTGAGAAAGAAAAATGGGCTGCAGAAACACTGAGTCATTCCGGAACCTGTGAGCCCAACCTTCTTCTCCCATGTACACACATGGCCTGTGTGGTAGGGCAATTTCTGAGATTTTTAGAATTGTAATTCTAAGATGATAGAACTAATCTTAGGGGGATCCAAAGTACCATACAGGCATATTTAAATTCTATTTTGCAACCTTTTATCTGAAGATGTCAGATGATATCTCTGTTTTGAAGCTGCAAAAGCAGACACAGAGGGATTTAGCAATTTGTTTAAAGTTGAACTGTGAGTCAGTGCAGGACAAAATAATAATTGCTGTCTTTAGTTTCACATGTACTATCTGCCAACTACTGTCTTAAAACATCGTATGCATTTAAACTTTATATCAACCTATGGTTATATTATCATACTCATTTCACAGATGAGAAACATGAGGCTCAGACAGGTAATTATTTTTTTTTGCCCAGGGGTAATAATAAAAGGCAGAACTGATGGTTAACCAGGGTCAATCTGACTTCAAAGCCTATGCTCTTAATCACAATGCTATACCACCCTCACAATGTCTCCTTTGTCTGCCTAAGTGGTTCTTTTACTACTTTGATTGAACTGACTTACTGTCTTAAGAGATGAAAAATTTACATTTTCAAGAAACATTGTTATGGATGATCTTTGAAGTAGACCTCTAAGGCCAGCGGATAGGAAGCATTGCTCTCTGTATTCTCTAAAGGAAGGGAACAAAATGCTCAAAGATGAGATAATTTGCTGGTGGCCACAGGAATGGGTGAGTCAGTCAAGACAGAGATAGAGTCCGTCCTCCCAGTTCACCTGTATACTGATGTCAATACAGTCAAATAGAAGAGTTAAATTAACACTGGTGACTACGTGACCCAAGACGTATTATTGTTATTTTTATTACTATTCCCATTTAAGCTTGTATGAAAATATATGGCCCATTTAAAAGTAGTTACTTCACATTAAATCTTGTCAGGTCACTGTTAGTAAAATTTAGGGAGGGTACATAATGTAAAAATAAAAATATTATTTGACATAAATATGCTACATATATAATTTCAACATATGTTTTCTCATTTAGTACTTTACAACCCTGAGAATCAGATAATTTTAATATTACCATGACTTTACCGCTAGGGAAACCAAAAATTAGGAAGACTGAGACTTCCAAGTGTCTGCTAAATGACTGGTAGAGCTGGAATCCGAGCACACCTGTTCTCACATCAGCCCTGTGCTTTATAGTCCTGTCTTCTGCCAGGTCATGATTCTGGGATCAGAAGTGCTTCTTTGGTGAAGCACAGATAACTTACCTTGGCTTTCAAAAAATTACTTTATCTTAGTGTTTCAACTTTCCTAATTCAGAAAATACCAAAGATAATAAATGAACACTTTAAAAATATTTCAAACCAATCTTTTAATTATACAGTACATTCAAGTCATTATTAGGCATTTGGGGATACATTATTTGATTCAACAATAAAGCTATATTTGGCCTTTTAAAAACAGGGCACTGAATTCTTGTACTAAACTGTAGGACAATTGGCAGCTGCCTGACTCAAGTCTCTGAATTGTATGGGTCCGAAGAGGAATGCTTCTTAAAGTTTTCTTTACTAGTTGAATCCCTTTTTGCACTGGAAGCTTAATGCAGACCCTTGATGTTTGGAGCAGAATTGCTGTGGGTGGAGTGGTATAGAGGCTAGAAGCTTCCTCTATCTTCCTTTTATTCCCTTAGGCATATGTGAGGCATCTGGGTAGATTTTTCAACCCACCTTAAAACTAATTTTTCATTATGAAAGAGGAAGTAATGAAAATGGCCAACTTTTTTGGTGTATTTACTGTGTGCCTGGCATGGTGCCATCTGCCTTGTGTTACTTTATTTAATCTTCAGAAGAATCTTCTGAGTTAGGTCCTATCATTATCTCCATTTGTGGGTGGAGAAATGTAGATTTAGAGAGGGTCAGTAACTTTCCTACTGCCACCTAGCTAGTAACAGGCAGTTAGGACTAATCCCAAGCTGTTGGATGCCTAAGCCCAAGTCTTTATCCACTAAACAAGAAAATGGAAGTCATTTGCTTGAAGTCATAGAGCTTGTTACAAGGAGGCTCTTGACTAGAACCTTGGTCTTCTGATATATTAATATTATAATTAATTGTATCTCAAAATTATGCTGCTAGAGAAAATTAAGTTAAAATAGTTTACCATCTTTCATATATACAGAATTCGCAAGAGAATTAGTAAATATGTGTCTTCATGTCCTCTTTTCCCAAAGATCATTATGTGAAAATGGCAATTTCCCTTGATTGCAACAATCTGTTTTGCATATTATAATAGTATTGGATTTAGCTATGAGTGACAGGAAACCCAGAGTAACAGGGCATTACATAAAATGGAATTTTGTTCTGTTTAATGCGAAACAATTCTGGAGATAGGCAGGGAAGAGCTAGTAGGGAGGTTCACAAAATAATCAGGAGTCTAGGCTCCCACTATTGTGCTGTTCTACCAGCTTGATTATGTGTCTTCCAAATCCTGGTCTACTGTGGCAACCTGTGCTTCCACCAGCACATATGTATTCTAACTGTGAAATGCACATTAGAATTCTAGCTGACAAAATAGAGACTCCATGGGAAAGAAAGTATTCACATGCTGACTCTTACAGACAAGGGGCATTATTTGATTTTTCTGGTGGCTGTGTGCCTAACCAAAGATCAAGGTTTCTGTTATTAGGAAAAAAAGAATAAATATTTGGGATAGGCGTCTAGGAGTTTCTAGTACAGCTGTATTAAGTTTGAACGGTAAGAGGTATAGCCCATTGTGATGAACATAGGCTGGTCAATATATAGTTCTGAAGTGTAGGCAAGTGAGCTGAGCTGCAGTTGTGGATTTTGTAGTCATCAGTATATAGATATGAATTGAACACATGGACATTGGTAACTAAAAGTATTTGTTCTTTTGGGTAAAATAATGCATTTCTTATAATTTTTATGGTATTAATTTGCACAGAAATCCTACTTTATTCTAATATGAACCTGAGCTTATTTTACTATGTTATTATTAAATACCAATATATTAGAACATAATTGTCAAGGTGAGTATATAATAAAAAATTTCATAAATTTTGTGTACCATCCAAAAATTAAAACTGAATTCTTACATATATTTCAGGTCGGTAACTCAGGCAGAAAATTCTTTAATCAAGAAAACTCACTTTTCATTTTGGAAGAATTATTTAAACATTGACAAGGTCTATACATTTTTCAATTTCTCTTCATTGCTGAATTAATTCAGGTAGAATTTTGTTACATGTAGAAATTTCTAGATTTTCTAAAGAATTCTTAGTGTATGGTTTAGAGTGCTTTCTAAGGAAACAGCAAGCCAGAGGACACAACAGGGTGTTAGCATGTGGCCCAACTGTCACATTCAGGCACAATTTAATCAGGGTCTAGAGATTTTAAAAAATTGATGTAGAGTAGTTATACATATTTTGGGGGTATCTGTGATGTTTTGATGCTTGTATGCAATGTGTAATGATCAAATCAAGGTAACTGGGATGTCTATCACCATCTTGTGTTGGAAATATTACAGTTCTCTTCTAGCTGTTTTGAAATTCACAACAAGATATTGTTAACTAAAAGTTCCCTACTGTACTGAATAGTAGAACTTATTTCTTCTATCCATACTTTTGTACCCCTTAACCAACTTCTCAATGCAAGCAGTAAAGTATGATTTTCAAAGTCTGGCTTTCTCAGGTATGGTACTTAGATCGTTTCAAATAACTTGTAGTCTCTTAGTTTGACTGCAAATTATTTCAAATTATCTGACATTGTAGTCAACAGAAAAATGAGGCATTTGAAAAATTACCTGAAGTCTGATTGTTTAATAAATGCTGAATGTTTTTTTTTTTTTTTGAGACGGAGACTTGCTCTGTGGCCCAGGCTGGAGTGCAGTGGCGCAATCTCGGCTCACTGCCAGCTCTGCCTCCCAGGTTCCCGCCATTCTCCTGCCTCAGCCTCCCTGAGTAGCTGGGACTACAGGTGCCCGCCACCACGCCTGGCTAATTTTTTGTATTTTTAGTAGAGACGGGGTTTCACCATGGTCTCGATCTCCTGATCTCGTGATCCGCCCGCTTCAGCCTCCCAAAGTGCTGGGATTACAGGCATGAGCCACCGCACCCGGCAATAAATGCTGAATTTTAATTAGGATATTTAATATTTTTGTGTTATGTGAGGCATGGAACATTAGCTTGGTTGGCAATTGAAGAACATTTAGATCAATTTAAATTTCCACTGATTTTTTAACATGTGAAGAAAAGGAGAGCTCTCAACATCATACAAGTTGGGGCTCAGGGGATGCTAGAACTCGTGTGATGTGGAATATGCTCTCAGATTTCTCATCTGTTTGAACTAACACTAAGACATAGGTTACTGGTTTTCCAGTTTAGATCTACTTCCATTGTATCATGCAAACTTTCTTGGAGTCATCTAGACAATGTCAACAGGAAGATTTGGTAGTTTCTGAAAGTCTCAAGCTATCTATCAGCAGCCACAAGAGTGTCTCTATCTCAGGTTTCCCAATCATTTTCTTCTGATACACTTGCCATGATATCAGCACACTGCTTGTCAATTCTTATTTTTCTTTCACACTTTGAAGTGTGTAGAATTCCCTATGATTGTCTGCAATGGCATCCCTCATTAACTTTGCTGTGGGATATTGTTGCGTATAAAGTTGCTGACTCAGATAAGGCCAATTTATTATCTTGAACTAAAAAGGGTTTGAGGAGAAGAAAGCAATTATATCAGTAGAATTCAAACTTCAGTAGCTTAATTTAAGTCTATAAACCCATAACTAATTACTTAATAATATCTTTAATTTTTTTGCAACTCACCTATCTGTACGTAGCTGCAAATTTCTAGAGATTAGGCCAAGTGTCAACTGAAATATCAGTTTGTAGTCACCTGTGCTGTACCATATCTAGCTGTGAACTTAATAAAGACCTTGATGATAATCACAGTGGAGGTCAGAGACATTCCTTACTGTAGAGTTGCCACTAATATTTATGTAGTACACCTATCTAACAAAGTCTGTTGATATCATATGCAATCTTCACAACCTCCTTTTAAAGGTAGGGGAAAGATACTGCCACTTAAGTTTTATGGTTTGTTAAATAGAAATAGTTAAACTCTGGGTTTTGTAACTTCTCTATGACAACCAGCCGTAATTATTATGGTAGGGGATGCAAACACTGTAATTCAGCCCAAGGACCTGGATGATGCTATTAGATACTTATAGATGTGTTTTGTCTTCCAGTGGATAAGGCAGAAATATGTTATTTGTAATTTTATATGGAATAATTTGCTTGTATTTATTCTTTAAAAAAACAGCAATGAAAATATATAATCCATGTACATATATATAATATTCTTTTTTAATTCTACTGTGCATATTTTTATAGTCTTGTTCTAGAAAGTGTGAGAAGGATGAATTGACAAATGGGATCTAATTAAACTAAAGAGCCTCTGCACAGCAAAAGAAACTATCATCAGAGTGAACAGGCAACCGGAAGAATGGGAGAAAATTTTTGCAATCTGTTTATCTGAGAAAGGGCTAATATGCAGAATCTACAAAGAACTTAAATTTACAAGAAAAAAACAAGCCCATAAAAAAGTAGGCAAAGGATATGAACAGACACTTCTCAAAAGAAGACATTTATGCAGCCAACAAACATGAAAAAAAGCTCATCATCACTGGTCATTAGAGAAATGCAAATCAAAACCACAATGAGATACCATCTCATGCCAGTTAGAATGGCGATCATTAAAAAGTCAGGAAACAACAGATGCTGGAGAGGATGTGGAGAAATAGGAACATTTTTACACTGTTGGTGGGAGTGTAAATTAGTTCAACCATTGTGGAAGACAGTGTGGCGATTCCTCAGGGATCTAGAACCAGAAATACTGTTTGACCCAGCGATCCCATTACTGGGTATATACCCGAAGGAATATAAATCATGCTGCTATAAAGACACACGCACACGTATGTTTATTGCGGCACTATTCACAATAGCAAAGACTTGGAACCAACCTAAATGCCCATCAGTGATGTCTGTTATACGCATCTCCTTTCTTCTTCAATGATAGACTGGATAAAGAAAATGTGGCATATATACACCAGGGAATACTATGCAGGCATAAAAAAGGATGAGTTCATGTTCTTTGCAGGGACACGAATGAAGCTGGAAACCATCATTCTCAGCAAAGTAACACAAGAACAGAAAACCAAGCACTGCATGTTCTCACTCATAAGTGGCAGTTAAACAATGAGAACACATGGACACAAGGAATGGAACATCATACACTGGGGCCTGTCAGTGGGTGGGGGGCTAGGGGAGGGATAGCATTAGGAGAAATACGTAATGTAGATGACGGGTTGATGGGTGCAGCAAACCACCATGGCACGTGTATACCTATGTAACAAACCTGCACATTCTGCACATGTACCCCAGAGCTTAAAGTATAATTTTTCTTTTTTTAAAAGACCCACTATTGATTGGTGGTATTGCTGTGAAGAGGCTTCTTCTGGTAAATTTTTCTTTGAAACACTGAGCCTTGACTTGTCATTATTACTTTTAGTACCTTTTTCCCCTTGTCTTTTTGCTGTTGCTGCTGCTTTTCTTTTTTAGCACTATTCTAAAAATGACACATTAATAAGTGATAATAATAATGCAGCTCTAAACATATTGCTTGTTTTCTGGTAATTCGGGGCTAAAAAAACATAAGCATACTTTAACTGTTATATTCACTTGACTTGTCACTAATTATACATGTCTCCAGATTGAAAAGAAAATCATATAAAGAAGGCAATTTGATATTACTAAAGCTATTAGAATTCAGTCTATCTGAAGGTGATTTTACATGAATAGGTGCACATAAGTTTTGATAGATGGAAATAAAGACTGGACAAGTGTTTACGTATGTTCAGGAGGAGGTTAATTATACAAATGTCTGTTGATAGGTAAAATAAATTTAGTCCTTCGCTTTACTACTTTCTTTGAGCATACTTTTTTCACATCTAATTTGAAGGAATTCAGTATTGAATCACTTACTGAGAAAATAAAAAAGTAATTAAGAAATAGGGTCAATTATATCTCAAAAAAGCTAAAAAAATAGTGTGAATCAGTTTGAAAAACAATGCTATACAGACTGGGAAAAGAACAAATAGTGTTTCAAATGACAAACATCTTAGTAATGTGGTCACTACCACTATTACGAATAATTAAAATAATGATGATGATAATTATCATCCTTGTTATTTGTACAATGATTTTTCCACTTGGGAGCTCAAAGTACCAAACGGCCTTATCATTTTTATCTCTACCTAGCTCATTAGGTTAGGAGGGGTCTGGACTTATTATCCTTGTTTTTCACATGGAGAAATTAAGACAGATAATTGAATCTGTGCGTACAAGACTATATAATAAATGAGTTGGTGGCAGGGCTCAGAAATATAATCTCTTAATTGTTTATTCAAAGTATTTTTGACTGGATTCTCTTTTTTCTTTGTCCCATGTTATCCCTTTTGTCTTCTTCTATCCAACCAGGACAGCATGTCACTAAAATAGTTGTGAGTAATATGGGAAGGTGGGGGTCAGAAAAAGAATCACAGTGGTACCTTGGACACTGCAGTGTCCTTTGAAGGGGTTAATGGCAGTTGTATTTTTCTAGGAGCTCTGCTTTAATTGGATAAAGTAAGTTCTGGTAAGATTTCTTCCTTTATCTTCAGTATCTCGAATGTTTTCATTTAAATAATCTTTATAACAGCTTTTGATGTCTGAGTGGATTCCCACACAGTCATTTATTGTAAGACTTTCTGAATCCTTTTTTTTCCTTTGGTCATTATGAATAGGGCTTCTGTAAATAATTGCATGGTAGCTTTTGTTTGGAAATAACATCAAAGTAATTGTCAAAATACCTAGGAATGTGATTTTTGGATTGTAAGGTGAGACTTGTTTAGCTTTAGAAAAAACTGCCCAACTTGTAATGGGGAGTAAAAAAATTTTCAATGTTTTTGGAATTCTTAGATGGGACCCTCTGTAAAAACTGACAGGTTCAAATGAGAAAAACAGAAAAGTTTAAAAACATGTATACCTTATGGATACATGGGAGATACTCAGGGAAAAAATGAGTAAATCTCCAACAGCTGGCTTTCAATTCAAGCATAAATACTATCTTCAACTTAAAGAAAGAAGATTTGAGGTGCAGTAGTGGGGAGTTAACCAGCAAAAGCACGGTAGACAAGGGTAAGGTTTGTTATACGGACTTAAGTCCATGCATTCTCCATTGATAAGACTCTTTAGTGATTTAGTTATCCTTCTCTTCTTGGTGTCAAGAGAGGTAGCTTTTAAATGGGGATTTCCTTGATAGATGTAAATTTTCCTTACACAAGTGTAACTTCTACTTTGTTTTCAGAACTTCTTTTGTTAGAATTTTTTTCAAAATAATCAGCTTGGAATAATTCTTAAGCCAAAGGGACATATATTGGGGTGGCATTTTCTGGTTTCCTACCATTATATTTTGGGGTGGCATATTTTGGTCTTATACACTGTATTCCACCAGCAATGAAAAGAGTTCTGTTTTCCCTCCAGCAATTTGTCATTTTTTAAAGAGTTTAGCAGTTCTAAGAGATATAGACCAGCTGTGCTATCTTATTGTGGTTTTCAGTTCTCTAGTTTGTTGAGCACCTTTTTGTATGTTTACTTGCCATCTGTACATCTTATTTGGTGAGGTGTCTGTTCAGATCTGTGTGCATTTTTAATTGGGCTGTTTAACTTATTGTTTAGTTTTAACAATTTTTTTATGTATTTTGATTACAAATTCTCAGATCTGTGTTTTGCAAATATTTTCTTCAATATTTGGCTTGTCTTTTTGTTCTCTTAACAAGATCTCTTCCAGAGTATAAACTTTAAATATTAAGAAATCCACATTGTCATTTCTTCTGTGTATATCAACCTTTTGTGTCATTTGTTAAAATTCATTACCAAACCCAAAGGCACATAGCTTTTCTTCTATAGTTTCTTCTAGAAATTCTATAGTTTTGCATTTTTAGTGTAAGGATGACTTTGAGTGATTATTTGTGTAAGTTGTAAATTTGTAATCTACATGCATATCATTTCTTATGGTTTCCAACTAATCATTCCCTCACTATTTTGGGGAAAGACACAGGATAGTGGGTTCTGTTAGAGTAGACAGATAACTAGACATGAACAGGAGAGGGAGCTCGTGGAAAAGGGAAAGTCTGGGAAGGCGCACCTGGAGGGACCACCAAAAATTCACATATTAGTAGCATCTCTAGTGCCGGAGTGGATGGGCATTTGTCAATTGTGGGTAGGAGGGAGAAGAGGTACCTATGCAGAAAGAAACACCCTAGAACTCCTCATAACATGCCCCAATCATCGTTCACTCTGCAATAAAAATGTCAGGATATTGCTAGCTACATGCTCATAAGAAGGCCAAAGGGAACATTCTTAAGAGAAACCTGGCACCAAAAATACAGATTAGGGCAGAGATGGACATTCAAAAGAGATAGGCAGGCACAGTAGGTACAAACATCACCGCTGTCAGCCTGCCTGGGATGGTGGGAAGGAGGCTGGCGCCAGAGTAGATTCAGATTCATCACCACACGTACTTCAACCAACAGTGAGGAGGTCCCACACGCCTAAGTGGGGCAAATGAGGGACCTAAGGCAGTAGCAGGAAAACCAAAGAAAACAGGCAGAGACTTGAGACAGGCAGGAATGTGAAGAAGTCCAAAATAAAATTCCCTGCACTGGACTCTTAGGCTGTTTTCATGCACAATCAGCCCACTCCTCCTCATTTTTCTACAATAAGCTCTTCAGACTGTATTTCTTTTCAATGAAGTTGTCTGCCATCTTTGTACTGCCTCTTGGTGAAAATCTTTCTTCCAAGTTAGACAAG